>NC_056733.1:110420500-110563000 GCF_019279795.1 Protopterus annectens | reverse complement strand
GGAGATAGCTCATTAATGAAGCTGCGCAGGCTCATGATGTTGAAAAGCAGTGTGAGTGCCACTAAATCAGAATGCTAGATGTGCTGAAACATGCACATCTCTCCCTGACCAGGTAGACATCATGAGTCAGCCTGCCACCTACTGAGGGGGAGTTAGGCGAGATGGGTCTGGGACATCCATGGGACCTACACCTGGCCCCCCTCCCTAATGCCTGACTTTCACCTTCAAGGGAATTAATAAGTAGATAAGGCTCCCCAGATGGGAACAAATGGGCTGTAGAGGAACAAACAATTTAATTGGGCCAAGGAAAGGGAAGACATTGGGCAAGTCCTGTACTGTAATAATAAAAAATAGGATGTAACAGTCTATCTGTATACAGTGCAACAGAGTTCTGCCTAGCATGGTATAGACTGATGCATGTTATTAAAGTAGCCTGCTTCCTACACACCAAAATAATAATAATAATAATAATAATAATAATAATAATAATAATAATAATAATAATACAATCAGAGTAACATGGTAACAAAAAAATAAAGAAAAAAGCTCCAAGTAGTGGATAATGAAATAATAATAATTCTGTCTGCCTACTTGAGAAAATTGCTTTGTGCTCACAGAAATTATGTTTTCCAAATGAACTAACAAACTCTAGCCCCTCAGCTCAAGCACAGTCTTACTAAAGAGAAAAGAGAGTAAAAATTGGAATGAGTGTAAATGCAAATGTTTGCCATTAAATGACATTCTCAAGTTGCTGTTTTTCTAGCAGTTGCATTCCAAAGAGTCACTTTATCTGACAAAGTCAATATTTGTTTCTGGAACTCTCTGCTTAGAGCTTATTGTTAATTTCCCATTTTGAGAGCTGTATAACTATATGCATTACCTACATGAGTAACATTTTTGAAAGTAAATGGGTCCAAGAAGGAAGTTTAACTTGTGAGTCAAGAATACCATTATGTACACCTGTAGACTCACCACTACAAAAAAATACAGTTTTCATCTCATAAAAAACCAACAGTCACACAACTCTATGTATTTATTCTGTGTCTTTTTTAAACACCTTTATTAAATCATAACATTTTAAACAATGACACAGGTACACATACATTAACAGTAAAGAAAAGAAACCATTATATTTTTCATTATGTTCATGCATTATCTGTTTTTTAACAATTATCATTCACTTCAAGTAATAAATTGTTCAATTCCTACTTTCCCTTAAATCTCACTCCTCCTCTTCCTGAACATTATTCTGCATGTATTATTTCCAAAATTCCCTTTCTTTCTATGTAATTTGCTCCTTCCCTTTTCTAATGACCCTACCACCAGTTATTTTATTATCTTTTACAATATTCAGTACTTCAATTACAGCTGAGTTTGATTTTGAATTCCATGTTCTAGTAATTGTTTTTTTTTTGGTAGCCAATAGCATTAAATTTAGTAAGGCCTTACTATGTCTGGCAACTCAATTTCTATATCCTAGCTCAAAAAATAATTTCAGAGGTTTGTAGTTGATTACTAGGCTAATGACCCTTACAAGGCTAGACAATTATACCCATGATATGACAATATTATATCTTAATTCCCCAGATATGGGATGGGGAAGTATCAAGGGTCTTTGGGTATTGGGATCCTGAACATACCTCTCAACCTGGAGACTTCAACAATCCGAACAAAGGCTCATGAAAAGTAGGTACAACTGGCCAAAAATCTGGACACTAATCAACACAAAATTTGCATGTATAATATTGTAACTCCGTCCACACCAATGGAATTGTGGGATAGCAATATTCAAATAATTGTGAAAATGTTCCCCAATTTAACATTAACTATATACATTCACACAGAAACATCAGTTAAAGTCCCTTTACAGCATTAACAAAAATTCTTAAGGGAAGTCATAGGCAATAGGTATGTAAAACACTTGGCATTCTACTTTCTACCCTACCACTTCTGGCATGTACACACCTACGTCATGTTAGGTGTGCCCTTACATAAATTCATTAAAATAATATACACCAGTAACTGTAACATATTATATAAAAATGTGCACTCTTATTAATAATTAAAAGGAAATTAAAGTCTGCCATAACAATCATTGGTAAACAAGCCAGTGTTTTTGTCAATATGTGGGTATCAGATCATTCTGATCAATGGATGAAATAAATCTGATTCAGAAACCTTCTGCTCTTGTAGTTATGTAAATACCAATGTTCATTAGTAGGTTTTGTAAACAAATCTGGCAGCTGCTGATAATGGCACTGACTCATACCTCTAACCGTCTACAAATTAGACTCATATTTTGGCTGTATCCAGGTCTCACTTCTTAATCCCACATTCCCTCCTAAAACTGGTGACTTTTGGAGAAAAGGTGGTGAATCACACAATATGTAATGATATAATTAGAGTTATACACTTTGTTTACTTCAGAAAATGTATATTAATTTGTAGGATCTTATTCTGTCAGTATTTCAAATGAATATAACTATACATATAAAACTGCTAAGTCATGGTTGTTGTGTGCGTAAAAGGGTCATGGTACTGTGCAGTGGGAAGACAGAAATCATGGAGACCATTTAACTAAGCAGTTAGTTCCTTTCACTATGTTCCAAAGCACTGCACTCAACCTCTTATGTCAAGAATCAGAGACAAAACCATACTTAGTATAAGATGTTTTAAACTTTGCCAGAACACCACAAATTTTATGAGGAACAGGCCAGAAATATAACTGGACAGTTAAGAGCTATGATTCTGTATAAAACATATATAAAATGGAACCTTTCGCACCTGGGCTCCACCGATAACTGGTTCTGCTCTGCTTCATTTCAGCACTCTCCTCTCCTCATACGGCAGTTTATCACAGAAAGTTAAGACTGTACTATACGCAGTTAACAAGCTTCTGGTTGACTTTTATGCCATTACCAGTTCCAAACTGTGAAAATGATGTGACTTAAAAAGTGCTCATGTATCCTCTCTGTAAACTGGTCATATGTCTAGTAGGGTTACCAGGTTTAACAGAAAAAAAAAAAAAAACATGAATATTGCTGTTCATCATCAACCACAACAGTAGTCTGAATAATACACCACCCTCAAAGCTGTTCACCTTCCCCTCTGCCAGGCCCAGTGACTTTGCTTACATAAAGATTAAGCACTACGGATTTTTTAATGTGACATTTTGTAATGAAAACAACTCGGAAATTGCTAGGTGCACAATTCTCAAGCTCTCAGCTTAAAAAGTAAAAACAAAGCCAAAAACGATGACGGGAAATGATTAATACAAAAGACCATTACTAAGCATTCATCCTAATCGCTCAGAAAGTTAACAGAACAAAACTATCTGCAGTAATATTCACTTTAGAAACAAGAAAAATGAAGACATCTAAAACTGCAATTTTTGCAATTATTCTTTGACTGTGATATTTAAAAAATCTTAAACAATCTTAAACAATTTTCTACAGCTTCACAAAATGCATGGAAAGAGAGAAGCAAATACGAGTGAATTGCTGAAATGTCAAAAGCCTGGCAGCAATTTTTATAAAACTGTTAAAGAGATCCCTAAAGTCATGATTACAGCAATTCTTGATCCCACAGGTAGATCTGAGCGGGAACTGCTGGTGCTTGTACGCTCAATCACACACTCCAACAGTTTTGACAGACAGCTGTAGCACATTTGAGCATCACCAGTTTTGTTTCCTCATTTGCAACACTGAAATGTCTTTTATACCATCAATCAGAGATACAAGTCTATTTTTATTAAGGGAGCTGAAAACATTTCAGAGTTAGAAGTAGACCCTCGGAACCAGGAGGACCATGTTTTACCTTCTTTGGGGAATCAAAACAAGATTGGATCAGGGAGGAATCAAGAGAGCTGTGTTTGAGTTATGGGAAGGCTAGAAAAGGTTTCCTCCCCATACAGAGTCATGCACAACCTAAAAGAAAAGTTACAAAAAGCTTTGTGAGGAAAAAGCTGACTGGTATGCAGTATCCACTTTTTGATAGAAAAGAGGGATTCACTTTAATGTGCTTTTAGAGTCTAGGCATCTTAACATATAAGGGGGTTGCCGAGTGCTGACCTTTTTAACCCCCCACTCTCATATGTTATTTAAGCAACTGAAAGAAAAAGTTCTAAAGGGGGAGTTAACAGGGTGGAAGCTTCTCTTATATGTTAAGATGATTTTTGACATTGTTAACTTATAATACTGCATTAGTTCTACTTCTTTTCTCTCTGATTTTTTTTTTCATTTTGAAAATATCAAAGGGTCAGACCAGTGTTTGTCTTTCCGACCCCACCCACCACTTGTGTTACCATAAAGGTGGTAGCCATACCTCTCAACCACAAGAAATCTGGACAAAGTCAGAAATAATGGGGGGGGGGGCAAAGGTCAAAAAGTAAGGACAATTTTTAAATACTGATCTTATAAACTTAAAAAGTTTATACAATAACAGGTTTTGGTTTAGCATGACTTTCTTAAGGGTATGAAGTATGAAGCACAACTGTACATCAGTATTTAGTGAATTTAATACTCAGTTATTTGCCAGAAAACCATTTTATGAGGAACAGCGAAAAAATCTGGACAGTTAAGGGGTATGGTGCTAGTCTTAATCTTAACAATCCCTCCAAAAGCAAACATTTTAGCAGGATCAAAGCAATTATTAGGGACATTCTCCAACACACATACACACACACACACACACACACACACACACACACACACACACACACACACACACACACACACACACACACACTTCTTACAACATCCACACTAAGCATGCAAATGTCTTTAGTGCGGTAATGGCTTTTGTTTCCCAAAATCATTGTGCTAGTGTTTGATTGTAAGCTTATCCAGTATTGCTCAGTTTTATTTAGGACAAACCTGGAAGTCTGCCTCTCATTGGCTTTGAATTTGAGCCAATGAAAAAGAAGAAACTGGATCTGTCTGATGCCATATTGGGGCACAGAGCAGACAGAGATAAAGTTCAAAATCGTGGAGTTCCACCATATGCTGAGCGGTAGAGAGTTGTACTTTATGTTCTTTAATCTGTTTTTAATATTAACTAGCCTAGGTCACATCCCCATAAATGAATGGAATCCTAAACATGCAATTCTCACAAATGCAAAGGATACAGTCTGCAAATTTTTCCTACTAGCAATTTGTATTATACACAGTTGCAGCCAGAAACTAATTTGCTTTCCTATAAAATAAATAAATAACCAAAATACAAAAATAATTGATCTGGGCCATGCGTGTGCTATGTAAGGAAATGCAGTTTTTCATCGCATGCTAATCTCTGTACTAGTATAATGAAAATTAAATTGGGATTTAAAGGGGCCAGTCAGGAATTTGTGGCACCCTATTATTTTGAGTCCAAAACTAGGAAATACCAAGGAATTTGGTACAGTTGAGAAGTATGTTCCTGAATCATTTTGCAGACTGCCTCTGTCCATAAGGGACATGGGCAGTACCCTGAGAGTGAATTTATGGTTCTGCATCCATTTATCGAATTTTTTTTTTTAAAAGAGTGAGGGATCGTCTTTGTTTTAAGAAGATGGTAAGTTTATTCCATAGACAAGGTAGCCTTTGGGATATGAATCAGTCTCTCCAGCAAGTTCTATTAGAGTCACAAATAAGGTTCAGGTCCATCAAACGTGTAACCCTCATATAATTGTTCTTGTGAATATGTAACATTTTCATCATGGCTGGATCAGAGAATGCCTTGTAGGTCAGGCATAAGTCCCCTCTCAGTAAACAATATGAGAAGGAGTAAAGAGCTAGGGCTTTTAGTGGGTTTGCATAAGACATGTATCTTATGCTTTGTATTCTTGTAGTGAGAAACCTCTGGGGCCACTCCAGTTGGGGTAAGTGCCTGGTTAGGTACATGCAGAAGGGAGCATTGTACTTTATTATGGGCCTGATGAGGGCAGAGTACAATGGCACTATGACTTCCTCTGATCTTGATGCCATGCATTTGCTTATAAGTAGAGCCACACAGAAGGATTGTCTGAGTACCATAGCTACCTGGTGATCAGAGTTTAGGTTACTTTCTATCTGTGTTCCTAGGTCCCTCAACATTGGGTCTACTTTTAGGGGTGTGCTATCAATGTTAGAATTTGCAGGGATTTTCTTAACGGTATGATTATACATTTTTTAGCATTTAGTCTCAGACCATGGTTTTGGTACCAGTCATTTGTAATTTTTAGGCTTGTTTATAGGCTATCAGTATAATTTGGGGATTCAATGATTGCTCTCAGCTTACAGTTGTCGGCGAACTTGTTCATATACAACCAGTTCTCTCTACTGTATCTATCTTGGCAGTACATACTTATTTTCAGGCTTGATTTACTTAGTAACATGATACATCTATTTTTGGAGATATGTTCCTATTTTCAGGCTTGAGTTATCCCTTCATGCAATTTTCATCACACAATTTTGAAGTTATTTAACACACAGAAAACAAGACTACATGACCAACACACTGGTGGCACCAATAAATTAAAGAAAGAAGGCCCACATATTATATCACCCTTTTTTAGAATTAAATGCAAGTGATTTTGTAAGACTTTTTTGCAACATCATTCAGAAAGTTTATAAATTTAACAAAGAGATTGATAACATGCATATATTTCTTTCACTTTCATTTTTAAACTTGTGTTTCTGAGTAGTATTCCACAATCATACTGGAAGTAGGAAAAATTATGTGCTGATAAACATTCAAATCTTATGTTGATTAGGTACTACATTTTTTGGTTGGATGTTCCTGTTTTTCAGGAGCCTTTGTACTTATTTTCAATGTCTAAAGATTGACAGGTAAGGTTATAACCATGATCCCCCAACATTTCTGACAAAGCTAGCCACACTGTTCCATTTTTTTTCAAAAGTATTTTGCCTGTTTTTATAAAGTACATAAGTTATATGCTGTGTACAAAAGAATGCAGCTGAACTCTCTACAAGGCTAATGCACAATAAAGATTCATTAGGAACTGTAGTGCTGCTTTAAGAATGAAAGTTGTAGAAGGTGGTTCCTTTACAAATGTTTGGATCTAAGAAGAAGCCAAATAATTACATGTCTTCTACTCTTACCTCCATTCCAGGTAAAATCATGGAAAATGTGATGCGTGGCAGGCTGATGAATTTCATGGGAATTTTGCAGTTTCAACTCAACAAATGCCACTGAATTCAATTGTTGTTGGAGCACATACACTGAACAACAGCAACTGTTAGTGTTACCACTTTTTGTTTATGCTGAATTTGAATTCCATTTATGTTATTCATATGAGTTAGTTAGAATAATTAGGGTATAAGAAAGCCAGAATTGTTTCTCGTGTTATTTCCGCTGCGATTGCAGTTTCATTTTTGTTTTCTGCAGCACAGTGCTACAGGTGGGGAGTGAGAAAAAACATTTGTGTTGGTAGTTTTTGTCCTCTCTCTGGTTGTGTGACTATGGCATTATAAGTAAGAAAACAGGACAAAGCTCCCATTAAGGATATGGAGGCCTCAACGCCATACAAAACATAATTATTTTATTTTATTTATTGGAATTACTTTTCCACACTTGCGATTTTTCTCAACTATGTTTAGTTATGTCTACGTATTTGTTTCATCACTAATGGTTTCAATGATTTGGACTTCATTTATTTGACAGACATTTGATTCGGGCTGATGGATGACAGTGTAATTTCCCACAGCTTAAGTACTACCAGGCCATTTTGATTCAGGGACAATACTGTCTCCATCAAATGACAATAAATAGATAAATACTAAAACAGACAAAAGGAATCCCATAAATGGGGTCATATGAATTTCAACTAGACCTCTGACACTGTATATCACTGAGGCTGGCAAAAAAGGGATGAGAAGGTGATCAAAATGTAAGCATGTCACCTGACTGAGGGTAGGCAGTGTACATTTTAGGGGAAATGCCAGTAAGCACAAATGTGCCAGAGGGTTCAGTGCTGGCATTGACCCTGCACAGTATACATGTTTCAAATATCACTTTGGTTTGGAAAACATGATTAGCATGGCAGTTCAAATACTAATTCAGCTGGACTCCAGAAGGATGTGTGGTGACCTGCAGTCAGGATTTAACATAGAAACATAATACATTTCTATGGGAAACCAAAGAAAATACATTTATGTTAGAGTCACACAGAAAATAAGATTTGGGAATAATAATTAGCATACAAGCCATTGTATTTTTGGCAAAGTGAAAGGCCAGTGATAAAAGCTAGTAGAATTCTTGCGGTGAGGTGTTATACAGAGAAGTAGATTCCATAAATGCTAAAACCATCATTCTAGATCATCATTCATAGCAAATGAAAATATCATTGGTGCTAGTGTGTCCTCCTTACAGGACCTGTACTATTCCAGAGTCATGAAAAGGGCAGGGAAAATCATCACCGACCCTTCACATCCAGGCCACCATCTTTTTGAACTTTTACCATCAGCCAGGTGTTACAGATTAATGTGCACCAAAACAAGCAGATATAAGAACAGTTTTTTTCCACAGGCCCTTAAGTTCATAAATGGTTAACTCAGCTTATTAGGTTGGGGTATTCTTTTTCTCAAGCCTCTGAGGATTCTGTAGTATTGTTTATATATAGTTAATACTTGTTTCTTTTAGACTTTATTTCAGTATTTCTTGCACTGAGTTTCACTTCCCACCTTGTGTGTATATGTATATGTATATGTATCTTTACTTTTTTGTCTTATTCTTAATAGTTGCATGTATGTCATTTGTCTTGTTCTTAATAGTTGCATGTATGTCATTTATGTAATTCATACTTGCAGAGTCACTGAAACCAGAGTCAAATTCCTTGTATGCGTGCATATTTGGCCAATAAATGTGATTCTGATTCTGATGTTAATTCTGTTGCATAGGACATTAGTAAGGCTACATTTTAGAGTATCATGTACTGCTGTGGTGGCCAAGTAGAGGAAGAGAAATTAAGCTGGTAGAAAGTATGTAATGCAGATGTACATAAATGGTGAAGGAAGAAAGAGGCAGGGGAGTCACAAAGCTTGGACCTAGAGAAAAGCAGACTATGATAGATGATTAGAGCTCAAAAACAAGTATCTAGGAATGTGGAAATAGAGCAATGGAGAAGAACCATAGAAAACAACAGAAGAGACTATATAGGAAGTAATGCAAAAATGCAAAAACAGCTACAAATAGCTACCATGGTAAAAAAAAGAAGAAGAAAACAGGTTTGTTGCATTACAAACGTGAGGATAGCCATAAAGAAAAACAAAAAAATATGGGACTGGAAAACTACAACAGATAATCACTTGGGAAGATTATATGAAGGCAACAAACAGAGCAGTAACATGCATTAAGAAGGGCAAAAATTGAAATGAAGACATAAAGATAGGGGAGAAGGCCTTTCTCAGAGAAAGGAAAAGTGAAAGGAGAATAAATGAGAAACTAGACTGGGAAGGGAAACCAAAAGGAACAAGTACACATTTTAAATTAATAGTTTGCATCAGTGTTTTCCTAAGAAGCAAAAGGGAGGGTACCAATTTGGGAAGGCAGGATGAACCAGGAGATGAATGGACATTTGGTGAGGTAACAGTAGAGGAAAAGGTGGAAAAGGCCACATGTCACATGACATTACAATGAACCAGAATATTAGTTTATATATATCGGCATGTTTCAGCATTACCTAAGGAATCTGTCTGTGGGTATCTTTCGGATATGAATATCCTATCTGCAAATTCAGTAATGAGCTATCCGTGGTGGTGCAGCGGTAGCATTGTTGCCTCACAGCAAGAGGTTCTCCCATTCGATTCTCGGCTGGAGTGCAGGGAGTGCCTTCTGTGTGGAGTCTGCATGTCCTCCCCGCGGTTGGGTGGGCGTTCGAAAGACATGTGTAAATGGGCGTGCCTTCGTTGAAGGTTGGACGTCGAGCTGGCACCTCGGCGTTCGTGAAAACCTACTGCCAATCATTAGTGGACCGGAGTTACGCTGTGGCGACGCCTAACTGGGAAAAGCCGAAAGACAACAACAACATCAAATTCAGTAATGAGTATCAGCATCACAGGGAAATTTCAGAAGACCTTTTGCTCTCCTACTTCCTGCTCATTCTCTGACAGCAGATGAACTCTATATATATGTATCTATATCTATATCTAATCTCTCTCTCTCTCTCTCTCTCTCTATACATATATATATATATATATATATATATATATATATATATATATCTGGATCTACCTTACTAGATCGACATGTTAAAACAGCGAAAATGACTTCACCGACGCCAGAAGATCGAAAATGACTTCACCGACGCCAGAAGATCGACAAGGCAGAAGACCGACGGAGGAAGACACCGACGCTGAGAACACTGCGATGGGGAAAGGATGTGTAAGTATGCGGTAGTGACGGACGTTAGGGTGCGAGTAAGGTAAGTGTGCGATGTTGACGGTGTGTAGGGGTAGGGGTGGGATAAGTGAGTTAGGGTTAGGGCGCGGGTTAGGTAAGGGTGCGAGTAAGGTAAGTGTGCGATGTTGGCAGTCTGTAGGGGTAGGGGTGGGATAAGTGAGTTAGGGTTAGGGCGCGGGTTAGGTAAGGGTGCGAGTAAGGTAAGTGTGCGATGTTGGCGGTCTGTAGGGGTAGGGGTGGGATAAGTGAGTTAGGGTTAGGGCGCGGGTTAGGTAAGGGTGCGAGTAAGGTAAGTGTGCGATGTTGGTGGTCTGTAGGGGTAGGGGTGGGATAAGTGAGTTAGGGTTAGGGCGCGGGTTAGGTGAGTGTGCGATAGTGACGGACCTTAGGGTAAGGGTTTGGGTTAGGGTTGTAGATAGTTGTGTATGTATGGGTTAGTGTTGGTTTGTAAGGATTTTGGTGTATTTGTGTTGTGTGTGTGGGTTTTGGATAGGGGATTTGTTTTGTTTGTTGGTATGATGTGTCGGGTGTATGCGGTGTCGTGTTTGTGCGCTGTCAATCTTCTGGCGTCGGTGAAGTCATTTTCGATCTTCTGGCGTCGGTGAAGTCGTTTTCACTGTTTTAACATGTCGATCTAGTAAGGTAGATCCATATATATATATATATATATATATGTATATATATATATATATATATATATATATATATATATATATATATACACACACATATATATATATATATATATATATCGGTTTACTATTGAAAGTGCGAACGGCACTTGGGCGACAGTCGGATAGTCGAACGTATATGGTCATAAACACGGATGTCAAAGACATAATAATCAATCTAGGAATGGTTTTAACATGGGTCGAGGTAGGGAAGATGTTTGTAGTAGGGAATAAGACTGAACACCTACCTCGACCCATGTTAAAACCGTTCCTAGATTGATTATTTTGTCTTCGACATCCTTGTTTACGACCTTATATGTTCGACTACCCGACTGTCGCCCAAGTGCCGTTCGCACTTTCAATAGTAAACCATATATATCTATATCTATATCTATATCTATATATATATATATATATATATATATATATATATATATATATGGGTCTACTGCTTTTCATCGAATACCATGTATTCGAAAAAGAGCAGTAGACCGCTCAGTTACGCGAAAGTGCACTTATTCGAAAATGCACTTTCATGAACTCAGCTTCTATGAACGGTTTGCACCACAGTGGAGGACAGCAGGAACACGTGCTATGTCCTCCACTGTGGTGTGGTAGTCACGGACCTTAGGGTTAGGGCACGGGTCATGGTAAGGGGATAGCCCTACTAGCTATCCCCTTACCATGGCCCGCGCCCTAACCCTAAGGTACGTAACTATTGCACTAAACATCAGTAGTAGCCCGTTAGCTGAAGCGGGTTTCGCGAAAGTGCACTTTCGATTAAGTGCACTTTCACGTAACCCGGGGTCTACTGTGTGAGCTTGAAGTGTATTTTCGAACTTATACAGTAGACCCATATATATATATATATATATATATATATATATATATATATATATATATATATAGGCTTACTATCAAAATGTCAAAGGCAAAACATTTTTTAAGCAAAAGACCGAACTATAATGTCGAAAACAAAAACATCTAGCCTAAATGTCAAACGTCAGAAACATGGCGATCAACATTCAACATACCAGACTTCTGGTTTCAAAAGTCTGTATGTCCATTTACATTTTAGCAGAGGGGCTTGCTCCTCTGCACTCCCCACACCCCCTGCAAATTATATATACCGACTCAGAGATCACACTACAGTGAGGAAAAGAGTAAATTCCCCGATCCTCACTGTTCCATGATCTCCACTCATAATGCCGAACTCATAATAACGAATCAAGCTTTACTTTCATTATTATGATTTCATATTGGTCCAGTTCAGCATTGTGAAACTTTGAAAATGTACTTTCAGTGTGTGCACTTCAACGAATGAACAGACTACCAAATTCCTTTCACAGGTAAAGAAACCACTTGACCACCATGGTAAACTGTGACCTCTCTTCCATGTGGTGTAATCTTGGAGTTGGTATATTTAAGCAAGGGGGTGTGGGGGGGGTGAAGCCCCCCACTTTGGTGAGCTAACTTTTCATCCGTTTCATTTGATTTCCATGATGGTCAAGTGGTTCCTTTTCCTGTGAAAGGAGTTCAGTAATCCGTTTGTTCGTTGAAGTGCAACTTCGGTGGATTCAGCTCGGGTAAGTAAAATTTAGCGGATCGTACTTTCGTCTAATATATATATACATATATATATATATATATATATATATATATATATATATATATACATGTATATATACACACACACACACACACACACACACACACACATATATATATATATATATATATATATATATATATGTATATACACAAATATATGGGATGGAAGCTCAGTGGAATCTTAACCAGTGCAGAATTTATCATCTCCTCAGATGGGGATGAGCACCTGTTTAAAACGGATGTGAGCAGTACACCTTACCATCATAGCATTCAAAAATTACCTAAACAGACTAGTCTGCAAGTGGTTATAATAAGCACCATGGACATGTGGGATATAAGCTGAATGAAATGCATTCATATGAGCTCTGCACAATAGTTACAGAAGTGTGGGAGCTGACTCCACCTCTCAATATCTATTTGACAGATATATAGCTGACAAGTTAACAAACAAAATATTCTTGTTAATAAGCCAAGTTGCTCAGTACATCTGGGTCACAAGTGGTAACTCAATCCAGAAAGTTGCTTCTCTTTCCTTTGATGCAGAAGACTTTAGTGATGCATCTTTTCACATACCGTCACAGTGTGCAGCTGCTAGATTACCTGGCAACAGAACAAAATGCTCTCTCAAGATTCTGGAAAAAGAATGTATGGCAGTCCGTAAGTATACTTACCAAAGCAGTAGGTCTTTAAGGACAGTAGGCAAATAGTCTTCTCCACTTGTGGCTTGGTAAAGTATATGCTATCATGTCCAATTTGTCTAAAACATTAGCACACACAGTTAAGGCTAGAAGCTGTTAATGAGTTGCTTGCTATAGTCCAAGGTTTGATTCTGTCAGCTTCCATTTATCAATAGTGTGTGACTGAACAAGTCACTTAATCAGACCATGGTCTTTGGCTGAGTCTGATAATGTCCACCTGAATCAGTACTTTAACCTGGCTAACATGTATAAATGAATGAATGAATGAATGAATGAATGAATGAATGAACATGTAAATTGTGTAACTATAAATGTAGACATACTTACTAATGTTAGAAAAAAATAATCAAAAAGTATGCTAAAGCAACAGAAAAAAGCTTAAGGATAAGAACTAAAACACTTTATAACTGTATTCTGAATGAATACCTTAAAATTCAGCCCACACTAGTTGCATAATGTAATAAACTTGACACAGCAAGAATAGTAACTGGGTTACATTTCACAGAATAAGAAAGTTGGAATGCAGGGGACAACTGTTTCCTTAAAAGTGAGCATAAAGTTGTCTAATGATCTCTCCTAAAACTGTTTGCTTCAAAGACATATGAAAAAAGGGAAAAAAGTAAATACTTAAAACATTAGACAGAAAAAAAAACAATCCTATGTCACAGAAAAAACTAACATGAATGTAAGAGAAAATAAAATACTCCTTAAGTACAACAAAGCAGAATAATTTGCAGTCCTTTGTCAGGATTTAATCTTATTTACAACATAGTAATAAATCAGTTATAGAGCAAAAAGTGACTACTGCACAGGTGATCCAAGTTCAGTCAGTAACTCTGGTGCCTATAGGAGTTATCCAAGGAGGATGAGAATAAGCAGGCACTGCTGGATCTTCCATCCCGGTGAAGGGGAGGAGGGAGGGTGGTAGTTCTGCCTCACTACATAATGACTCCTACTTGGAGTACTGGGTGTTATACCTATTGGAGTTGCTGGGCCTGAGCTGTCTGACTGAATTCACACCCATAAGCCAAGGGGAACTCAGCTTGTGAAGACATACTTCCTTTTAGAAAACTGCATTAAAAGAAGAGCAACCAAGGGAGGAAGGGATTTCTCCCAGAGGGAGTTGGTAGGTGCCCTGCAGGACTAGCAAGATGACTCTCTCCTTACCAATTGAATCCCACTGGGAAAGAGAAAACTGAGATCCTTGGTCAGGAATTAATAGGCAATAGGACTCTTGCCTAGTGCATGAATGTCCAGCTGCAATTTCCCTGGAATAACTGGGCCATTTGGTCACAAGTAGAGGAGCCATCAGGCAAGGTCCTGTGAGAAGGCAAAAATATATGTGTGTGGACTTCCAAGATGGATGTACATTGCGTAACAGCTTAATTCTGTCTCTCTCAGTGTGAAAACAGAAATTAGCAGAGAAAGCCAGTGTACCTGGATGTCTGAGTAAATTTCAGTAACTAACTAGTAAGCGCACTGCCTGGATGCCAGGAAAAAAGACATACAGAGAACCTCTAGGAAAATCAGCTACAAAAGGTGATGAAAAAACACTGACTGGGAAAAGTACTATAGCTGTTCAGCAAAAAGAAGTGTAAGCTCCAGACATGACTTCCAGTAACCTTGAGGAAAGTATAAAGTAATAGCATGCAGACCTGACTAAAATAAATGAAATACTGATGGAGTATATAAACTCAAACAATAAAAGGCAGGAAAAAATGGAAGACGTTTTAAACAGATATTCAGATGAAATGATAAAACTGCAAAACTCCGAGGTGGAAATGAAGAAAAGGCTGGCTAAATATAAAACTGCACAAGAAGAGATGTTTTGAAAAATAATAGAATTAGAGGACAGATAATGTAAAGAAAACCTTAAATGTTCTGCTATACCTGAGAAGCTGGAAGGAACAGACTGTATTAATTTCATGTAAGCACAAATAAGCAACTGGACTAGCATTCCACAACAGGATTTGTTAATTGAAAGGGCACACCGTGTGTATGCTCCAAATCTGGCTATGAAAAAACAACCTAGACTTTTAATAGTAAAAATGCAATCCTACCAGCAGAAGGAGTTGATTCTGACAAAACTGTGGCAGAAGGACAAAGTACTAAAAGTGGGAGACAGCAGAGTATTTGTGGAGAATGACTACTCATTGTACATCAAGCAGAAGAGGAATAGATGTATTCTATTATATAGGGAATGTCAAGAACCAGGCATGAGATTCAAACTGCTGTACCCAGCTATCCTCAAATATTTTAACCTGGGGGAACAAAAACATTTTTGATGAAGTACATGCTAAGAAAGAAATACGAATGTTTGTCCAACAAAAAGTGAGCTGTGAAACAAAAGGAGATTCTGCTTCTTGTTCATCTGGTAATAAAGACCACACAGAGACTGTGCCAGTGAAACATTTCTCAGTGTTTCAATGGAAAATGCTCAAGAGAGGGGAAAAACACAGGAGTTGACTAGAATCAAGAGTATACTGGAGATGAAGCAGAGACAGGGTTTGGGAGATGGAGATGAACGGGAACAGAGCAAGAAAATCTGGAAATATTGGACTTTCTTGGACTTTGTTAAACTTGTAGGAGACGCTAAAGCATATGCCTTACTTCATGTCATTAACATTTGGAGACTAAAATCAGTAACTTGGAAACTGACAAATGTGGGATTACAAAGCAATAATTATATTTGTGAAACAGAACAGAACAAGAAAATCTGGAACTATTGGACTTGTTTGAACTTTGTTAAACTTGTAGATGACTGTAAAGCATATGCCCTACTTCATGTCATTCATGTTAGGAAAAATACTCAGGAGAGGGGAAGCGTAGGGAGAGAGTTAACTGTAAGTAAAAAATTTATTTCTTAACAGTATTACTTAAGTGGTGCATGATTTTCTCTGCATGTTATAAAGTACATTTTTTCAGTTATTTTTAAGTGTAATGGGGGTGCTAATGTAAATAGGTGCTTCTGATTATTATTTTTGTTTCTTCCTTCTTCTCTCTTTCTCCTTGTTTAGTTTTAAGAAATGTAGGCACTGCAATATAAAAGAAAAAGAGATCTGGTTAAAAGAGCATGACAAAAGAAAAAATAGTGTATTTTTTCTCATTCTTGCATAGTGGAATGACTGGGTTAAGGTCATTAGCTTTATACAGTAACATATGTTAACAGAAAGCAAGTAAATGAAAAAGAATATTGAATATTGTGTTTTTTTTTTGCTAAGCAGTCCTGTATTTGGTTCTCATGTCACTAGCAGACAATCTGATAAAGAGAAATGGCTTGGAGAAAATGTTTTCTGAAAGCATTCAATTGTCTTCCCAGCTGGGAGAGCTATACAGATAAAGCAAAACCAGACAGCAGTTAATAGAATCCCAGGCTCTTCCATGCATCTTAGCATGGATGATCTTTCTTTATGTTTAGCTAGAGTCTGCGTGTATGGCTGTCAGTTTGGAACTTGTGTTCCTATTAAGGGGTAAAACTTCAATATTTGAAGATATACAGAGTTTTGTGTGTTATTGTTTATATGTTTTTGGGAGATTAGGGATATGTGTATATTTTTATTGGAAGGTTTTCAATAAACCAAAAAGTTATGCAAAATGTGACAGGCTGAAATGGAGATGAAAAAATCCTATAAAAGATTAACTTGCCAAACTGCGCGTGCATGTAACACAAAAGCTGGAACTACACATTTAACAAAAAAGCTGTTATACATAAAAGGTGGGAATAATAATCTCTCAAGAATATGATTCTTTCTATAATGTCTTTAAATGTTAATGGTCTCAGAGATAAATACAAAAATGAAAGAGTAATGAACTATATTAGAAATGTAGAGTGCAAAAAGTTATGCTACAGGAGACACACTTGAAAAGAAATCAACATGTGAATTTGATAAATGAAGGTTTTCAGGATAGTTATTCAGTGGAACACCTGGGGCAAAGGAAGAGATGAGTACTTATATTAATTGCAAGAGGAGCTCCAGTAGAAATCGAAGAGGGAAAAAAATGACAATAATTGTAGATTTGTAGTACTAAGAGGCTACTAGCAAGGGAAGAGGATTCCACTGGCATATATTTATACTCCACAGAAAACTGCTATAATGGTGCTAAAGAAAATTCTGGGAGAAATAATCAGCTTTCATTGAGAATATTACTCATAAGTGGGGACTGGAATTTAATTTGCAATTGTGAAAATGTGTCTGGGGGGCTCAGAAAGGGAAATATAGCAAAGGAGGCTAGATTTTTAAAGAAATTTATGAAAATATTTGGCATGGAAGGTGTGAATTCAGTACTATGCATTTGGACTTGAATTTATACATTATTCCCCAAGATACAAAAACTGGGCTAGGCTAGACAAAATTTACGTTTCACAGGAACATGTGCATTTAATTGAAGGTCTTGATAGGCACCCAATAACTATTTCAGATTATGGACCAATGACGTTGTTGTTTGTCTTTTGGCTTTTTCCCATTAAGGGGTTGCCACAGCAGAACTCAGGTCCGCTAATGATTGACAGTAGATTTTTACGAAATGCCGAGGTGCCAGCTTGACACCCAACCTTCAATGAAGGCATGCCCATTTATGCATACATGTCTTTCGAACGCTACCCAACCGCGGGGAGGACATGCAGACTCCACACAGAAGGCACTCCCAAGCCACGCCGAGAATCGAATGGGAGAACCTCTTGCTGTGAGGTAACAATACTACTGCCATACCACCACGGCTAATTATGGACCAATGATAACTAAAATAAAAACAGAGGGTAATGAAATAAAAATGAGACATGGGTGCTTTCCCACCTATCTGTTGAAAAGAGAGGAATTTAAGGAATGGGTAGTGGAAATTATTCAGGAGCTATTAGAGAAGACAGAAAGTTCTTCTGAAAATATAGATAGGGAGCAGGATAAAATTAAAGTTGAGTTTAAAAATAGGGTGGAAATAAAAGAAAAGAAGATATGGTTAAGAAGTAACAAGAATTATTTAGAGAGACTGACAAATGTTAAATTATTGCAGAACAGGGGGAATCCCAAAGAACAAGAAGAGAAGCAATTGCGGAATGATAAACAGAAAATAAGGGAGTGCCTCAATAATATGCATGAGTTTAGAAAGAATGCTGTTAAACACCTGTTTTTTGATAATAACACATGAGCACAAAAACTTTTAGCAGAATGACTCAGGCAACAAAAAATAGAAAGGGCTGTCACCAAGCTTACGGGTACCAAAACTAAGAAACTGGAAGTTCACTTATATGGATATGGATAGTAAGATAGAAGCAGTTAAATGGTTTTAGTCCCTTTAATTTTGTGCACAGGTCAGGCATATTTTTATCAACTAGAGGAGAAGTTGTGGATTGCAATTAATAAAGAGCTGAAGGATTTTATCTGGGAGGGGAAGACGGCAAGTGTCAAGTGGGATAAGCGTATTCTTCCAACAGAATACGGCAGACTGGGATTACCCTGGTTGAAGGGGTATTCCAGAGCAGCACAGTTAAGGCTCCTATACATAGCACAAGCAGAAAACTATACTTCAAAGTGAAAAGATGATGATGAAACATGACAGAAGTTCAAGTAACAAGGAGAAACTGGGATTTTGGATGCAAACCTTTAAGGAGAGGAACAATAATCATATAAATTAGCAGAAGGTCTTCTAAGAACTAAGCCAACATGGGAATGGAGAAAGGAGATTCTGCCAATAGGGATGACTACAATTAGGGATACAGACAATAGGTAAGAGGGGGCGGGAATATATTGGAGAAAATTGGCAAAGGAACCAAGGTATTAGGAGAAAATAACTAGACAGAGAAAGGCAATCGAATGCGAAGATGCCAAGAACTTATTTGGACTGCAAGCTAGAGATTGCATTTCACATCAAGGATTGGTATCAGAGTATAGGCAAAGAGAAAGAAAGGGGATCCTAAACAAAAAAAAAACAGCAGTAATAGAGTTTTTAATAGAATCTAGAAAAGAAGGTGCCATTAAGAAAGGAATAATGAGTAGAGCATATAAATTATTGCATGATAACTATACAATTCAGTCAGAGGAGGTTAGGAAAGATTGGGAACAAAGATTAGATAAGCAATTCACAAAAAACAATGGGGGATATACGTATATCTCCTAAATATGCAACAATTTCTAGAAGAGTTAGGATATTTGCCTGGAAGTGTTTACATATGTATTTATATACTCCAAGCAGACTTCAAAGCATTCTTCCTCAGGTAGACAGCAGATGTTGGAGGTATGATGAGGAAGAAAGAGGTAACTGGGAACATATTTTCTGGGAGTGTAATGAGTTGGCAGACTTTAGAGATTCCCTGCAGACTGTTCTGTCAGACATTCTGGGTGAGCAAATTGGACTAACCAGGTAAATTATTTTTTGAGCTATGATGCAGTATCGGAATTGCCTAGACATAGTAAGGCCTTGCTGAGTCTAATTATGATAGCTGCTAAAAAAGCAATTACTAGAAAATGGAAATCAAAGTCTAAACCAACTTTACTAGAAGTAATGAAGATAGTAACAGAGATAAAACAACTGGAACTGGGATCTTTAGAAAAGGGCAGTAGCAAATTACATTTGAAAAAAATGGGAAATGTTGAAACAATATATGCAGAAGAAGAATAAGGTTTAAAAGGAGGCAGGATTTGAATGAGCTGTGTAATGATTGACTAGAAATGACTGGATATGCTAAAAGTGATGTATAATTTTTGCAGTTACAGCTGTGTTGGCACGGTTTGGAATGTGTAATATTTGCAACTGAGATTGTGTCGCTGTGGTTTATTTCCATTTATATAAATGTAACATGGCCTATGTCATACATGATAATTTAATAAAGATGTTTCTTGTTTAAAAAAAATAATAAAATATATATATATATATATATATATATATATATATGTAGATCTATATATATATATATATATATATATATATATATATATATATATATATATATATGTATATATATATATATATATATATATATATATATATATATATATATATATATATATGTATATATATATATATATATATATATATATATATATATATACGTATATAAAACATAATTGCCATAATGGTTAAAATCTTCACCTTCCATGCACAAGGCACAGGGTTCAAGCCTGACCTCTGGCCAATGCCTGTGTGGAGTTTGCATGTTCAAACCATGTCTCTGCGGGGTTGCTCCCACCTCCCAAAAATATGCTGGGTGTTTCCACCTCAAACTTACCCAAGAATGGAGTTGTGGGAAACAGCTCAGACACTAGATGGTGCTTATTAGGGAAAGAATTGTATAGACCAACCAATCTGGGCATCAGCTGTGGTGCTCAGTATCCACCAGATAGGAGGTTACTAATTAGAGACTGTGTGCCATGTCAGGGCTAGCCATACAGTGGTGTTAAAATTGTTTCTAGATGATCTGGTCACTTTGACTAGTGTTGCTAAAATGGGTATGAGCATGAGTATTTCCTTGGGGTAAGTGAACTGGGTACCCAGCCTACTCTAACCTACTCCAGAGACCCATGCTAATGGTAGAAGGGGTCTATTTGCCTGTATTCATGACTGTGTGTCCACCATAAAGCCCATCAACCCTGGGTCAATAAGCTACAGGCTAGCTGATGTCCAGTTGCCCAGACTGGGTTACCTGAGATAGCTCTGTTGAGTGAAATATGGACATAAAACCAATAAACATGCCAAACATGAACTACGGATCGCTACACTCAGTATAGGTTCACTGAAAGGATGCATCTTAGAAGTGGATGGCATGATGTTAAGGAGGACACTGGACATCCTGTGTATCCAAGAGACAAGATGGAAGGGCCCTGAAGCAAAGTCACTTGGCTTAGGATCCAGAGTCTACTTCTCCAGGATAGGACAGACTGCAAATGGTGTGGTTAATGGGGTGAGGGAGAGGCTTCAAAAGACAGTAAGAGATGCTTCCAGTGCAAGAATAGGGCTTTATTCATAATCTCAGCCTATGCCCACAACAGGGTTGTGACAGTAAGGAAAAGATTGCATTCAAGCAGCAGTTGCAGGACCTACTAAATAAAGTAAGACATCATGAGCTGGCATGATAATGGAGGATCTGAATGCACATCTCAGGGCAGACAGAACATTATATGGGACTGCCTGAATAAAGAAAGAGACGCCATTCTAGACCTCTGTCTGGGAAATGGCTTAATTATGGCCAACACATGATTCAGCTAGAGAGACTGTCATAATATCATCTACAAGAGCGTCCAACATGCAACTCAGGTAGACTTCCTCTGAGTAAAGAAAGGGCAATGGAGTAGAATCAGCGATGGCAAAATCATCCCCAGTGAAACTGTCAGCTCGCAGCATAAACCACTAGTTGCCACAATCAGCTGCAAGCAGTGGTCACTGAAGGTTCTAAGGTGAAGTGAGACGAGGGTAAAGACCCGAAAGTTGACTGGAGAGAAAGCACAGGAGTTTTAAGGAAATACTCAGGGCTCTAACACCTTGGGAAGAAGAGGAAATGGGTGGAGCTGAAGAAGAATGGCAGCTCCTCAAAACAGCATGTGTGAAGACCATGGAACAGATATGCAACATTACCAGGTATTAAAATAAGGTATGGAAGGAAAATTGGTCGTGGAATGCAGAAGTCTAAGAAATTATGAAAAAAAAAAAGAAAGAAGGACTACATGAAAAAGTGAGAGATAGAAAAATATAAACCAGACTAGGAAGGAATACTGGTTGACAAAGAAAGAGGCTAAGAGAGCAGTGGCAATTGCAAAGAACAAGGCATCAGAGACACTCTACCAACGTCTGGAAAGCAATTCAGTAAATGGCACAAAGAAATTATTATCAGGTTAGCAGGCAAAGGCAGAAAAATGAAGAAGATAGCCATCTGACACCCTTCCTAAGGGATAACAGCAGCAATCTTCTTACTAGAACAAAAGACATCAAAGGCAAATGGAAAAAGTATATCCAGTAGTTTCTAAATTAAGAAAATTCTACAGAAGTTGTACTTACCCAGACACAGTCTATGATGAAAGAAGAGGAGCTCACCCTAGAAGAAGTAAGAACAGAACCAAAGAAAATGAAACCAGAGAAAGCAATAGGCTCAAATGAGATCAGAGCAGGTATGATCGAGATATTGGGTGAGTTAGGTGAGAAATGGCTCCTTAGGGTACTCACAGCAGTATGGAAAGAAAGGTATAGCCTAGATGACTAGAGAATAAGCATTATAGTGCCAGTATATAAAAACAAAGAAGACAATCACAACTGTAGGCAGTGTAGAGATATCAAACTCCTGTCACACTGCATGAAAGTTTTGTAGTGGGAATCTGATAAATGAATATTTATCAGATGCATTCATCATCAGATGCATTCAGTATGCAGATGACTCCACTATCATTTCCATTGCTGATAACCCTACTGATTACTTACACTCACGCAAAAGTCCTTCAACCTCACTGAATCATGGCTAACTAACAACCATCTCATACTCAACCCCAAAAAAACAAAACTCCTCCTGTTTCTCCCTAAATCCCTTTACCACCTTAAATCATCTTTTACCATCTCTTCACTGTACAACACTACCATTACTCCTGATACTCATACAAAGCTTCTTGGTGTTATCATAGATGACCAACTTAAATTTAACCTGCATATTCATTGCTGCATTAAGAAAATCCACCAAAAGCTTGGCCTACTATATAGAAACAAAAAAATCCTCACCCCTGACTCTAGGACTAAACTTGCTCATGCTTACTTGCTACCCAGTCTTTTCTATTGTTCTCAAATTCTTACTAACTTACAGTCTTTACTTCTCTCTAAACTGGAAATTACTTATAACAAAGTAGCCAGATTCGCTGCTAATCTGCCTTCAAAAGTCTCACCACTGCCTTGCTCTAAGGACTCTTGGAGGGCTTGAGCTTCCTAATCAACTCGTATTTTCTCAACTTATTTTCATCCACTCTATCCTGAACAAACCCTTCTCTTGCCCTAGCATCTCTACTCTTATCTCTCTATATAACCCTCCCCAGTCCCTTAGAAGATCTGATAAATGTTTATTACAGATTCACAAACCTAAAAAATTAATTGGACAAAATCTATATATCTGTTCTCCTGCCACCCAATGGAACAAGGTTCCCATGTCTCTCAGAAATATTAGCAATGTCCATGAATTTAAGAAAATACTCAAACAACATCTAAATACCAGCTGGTTATGTCTTTGTGACCATTCCACCTGAGCTTTGTTCCTTGTTAATATTCATTTTAATTATTTTTTTCTTTTCTCTTCTAACTATACATATATTAATTTTATTCACTTATTTATATCAAACTAGTAAGTCAATTTTTGCTTATTTTTTAATATGTTATTTCTCTGTTGTATTGTATTTTATTTTATTTTCCATGTAAATTATTTTGTTATGCTGTATTCTGGAGCTTTTCTCCCTGGGCCTCCAATGAAAAATGGCTTTTGCCCAGTCGGACTATCCCGGTCAACAAATGTCAAATAAATAAATGATAAATATGAAGAGAGGTAAAAACTATGATGGGAAATGAGCAGTTCAGATTCAGATCAGTATGCAGCACAACCAATCTGATGTTTGCAGTGATTCAGATAGTTATAAAGAACTAGAGATGAGGAAAGAGTCCAACTGGGCACTCTTAGACTTGGAGAAATCATATGAAAAGGTCATGCAAAAGCTGATTTGGGTAGTCCTGTGATAATTCAAAGTCCCAGAAACATTTTTAGAATTAATGCAGTCCATGTAAAAGGACTAAGTGGTTCCACAAATAAAAACAGTGTTCAGACTCACAGAAGGGTTGCCATTGGGAGTGGGTGTGCTTCAGGGTTCAGCTCTGAGCCCACTGTTGTTCATACTGGTGATGGACTACATCAGCAAACAGGCCTAAAGGGACAGACCAATAAATCTGCTGTAAGCAGATGATGTGGCATTACAGGCAGACTCTGAACAAGATGTTTAGCAAATGATAGGGGAATAGAATGCAAAACTGAAGGCACACAGGATGAAGTTGAGTGTACATAAGACAGTTACAATATCAGCACATGGGAGAAGTCAGAGGAAGCAGAAAATGGAAATAGAAGGGAAATAGTGGAACAGATTTGCTTCAAGTATCTGGGAGGGATGGTAGAGGAGAAGAAAAGTCTGAATGAGAAGGTCAAAGCTAGAATCATTAGGGCTGCAGCCATCTGGAAAGAGTTTTGGGGTAGTATGTTACAGAAGAATATTAAAAATGCTGAAAATTAAGGTGTGCAAAACAGTGGTATGACCAGTATTAATTAATGGTTCAGATACCTGGACAGTGAATACAGAGCAGTTGAGGAAGCTATAGGTAATGGAGATGAATGCCTAAAATGGGTGTTAGTTGCACACTGTTGGACAGAAGAAAAAATTACAGTGTCATTAGCACAAGAAGTAATGCAATAGTCTTTGGTGCAGAAGCCTATGGGTTGTATTCCCACACCAGGCAGATAGATTACTGGCAGTGCAGTGCAGCATGGGGAAGTGCTACATGCCTGGGGTTGTTGTCCTTTGGATGAGACATTAGACAGAGGCCCCATCTGTTTGAGCTGAGTAGCTCAGGTGGATGAAAAAGATACTCATGGCACCTATCGAACAGAGTAAGAGCCTTTTATTCAAAAACATTATTTACAAAAAACACATATATATTTATATAGTTACAAATTTACAAATATACAGTTTTCCATTTTCTTCCTTTACTACTGTACTTACATAATTATCTTATTTATTGTACCAAGTTTTCATCTTCATTAGACCAACCCACACTCCTTTTTCCATACCTAGCATCTGATTTTACTCGATATTGTTACTAAAATCCATTTTCCATTACACATAATTTCATTTATTCTTTCATTCCATATAACTCATATAACATAAAACATTTTTAGCTATTTTTTTAACATATTCTTTACTTTTGTCATTATAATATCCATATCTAATCATGTCCATATTTATCTTATCCAGTTCTTTTATATCTTCAAAAATTTTCTTTACATGACTTTTCCAATAAATGTTACTATTCTTTTGCATTAAAAAAATGCTCAGTAGTTTGCTCTTCCCCACAATGTAAACATATTGTTCCACTTCTGTTTTTATATTGCATGTTTCCTTTCATCAGTAATTTATCTATTACCAGTCTCCACAAAAAAATCTTGACATTCTACTTTCTTATTGCACCATTTATTTCTTATTTTTATAGTTTAGTTTTTTCTTCTGCTAGAGTTTCTCATGGTTTAACATAATACTGTATTATTATATTCTTAAATTTGTATACCATATGCTTCTTTCCTTTTCTATTTCATCAATTTTTATTTTCCACATAAATATTTTTTCTTAATAACATTTCATATCTTCATGTATACATTCTTATTCTCTTTTACTCATTTTGCCAAACCCCAAAATTTATCAAACCTACATTTAAACATTTTTACAATTAATGTGCCATTTCTTCATTTATCCACTTTAACACTTCATATAAATTCAGTGAAGCAGTATATACCACTGGGTTAATTAACCATAAAACCCCTTCCTCTTTATTTAAAAACAAAACTCACATTTTTACTGGATTCAATCTAGAACTCCATATAAATGAAAAAAAAAACATATGCAATAATTATTTTTCAAATACTCTTGGTAATATAAATGCACTTGCTAAATGCACTATTTTCCCATTAATGTTAAATTTATTTAATATACATTTTTCCTAAATGATAACCTATATGTTTTACAGAAAGATTTTTTTTCTTTTAATTCTTCTACTTTTCCCATTGCTTTGGCTTACATTCTTATTCTCAATTTTTATACCTAACACAGAAATTTAATTCAATGTAAAACATATTCCCTTGTCTTAACCTCATCACCTAATCCTTTACTTTTCACTTTGTTTAAAGCCAGGCCTATTGCTTCTAAACAGTCATTTAGGCAAATGATTACTTCTTTTATCCAAGTCTTATTCTTTGCAATTACCAAAATATCATCAGCATACGTTAACAAAACTGGAATTCTTAATCCTTCAGGCTTTATGTACCCAGCCTCCTTCATTTTGCAATTTATTTCTCTTCAGATTCATAACTAAAGCAGATAATATACAACTCATTGGACATTCCTGTCATATACTTCTCCTTATATGTATTTCTTTACTTAACCAACAATTTACTGACATTTTTACTTTACTACTACTATATGTGGATATACATAATTTCTTAATTCTTCTCACTTACATTGTATTTATTCACTATCACCAATAAAATGTCATGTTCTATTGTATCAAGTGCTTTATCAAGATCTCCTATCATAAGTTTAGCTTTATCTCTTCTGTTAATATCATCCACAACTTGTCTTGTTATCATTAAGAATTATTGACATCCTTTCTCCTTTACACTGTACATTTGGTTCTGCATAACACTTTCCATTTTCATAAAGATCTTATAGTCATTATTATTTAGTACTATTAGTCTCCAGTTTTTAATTGACTTTTATATTCTTTCTTCCAAATAAATTTAAGTATTCCACTGCATAATTGTTTATACATGAAACCTTCATTTATCCATTCATTTAAAACCTTTACACTATATTATTTTTGCCATTCCATTAATTTTTTATAAATTTCATATCCTATCCCATCTGATCCTTCAGACAAATCTATATTCACTTGTCCTAAAACTTTTTCTAACTCATATAGAGAAATCTCCTTTCAAAATTCTCTATTTTCTTGCTCTTAGAACTTTTTTACTTCCCATGTTATTTTCAATTTCTTCTTTTTTTGTAAACATTTTTGTACATACTCTACTACAATATTCATAATTTTGTTCCTGGGTTTTTCTGTTTCTCCTTTTGCATTTTTATTTCTCTCATAACACCACTATCTTCCTTTATTAATCTACTTAAATGTGCAGATACTTCACTTTTTCCTTGCAAGAACTATCTTTGCTTAAATAATAACTCCTTAATCTTTTATTAATTTTTTCTGTATAATTCTTTTTCTTTATCAAAATACCATTCTTATTTTCTAAACCTTCCAATGCATTTTTATATACTCTCCTATACTTTTCTTATTTTTCACTTTTCTCACATTGCACTGCCCATGTAAAAAACAATTTTTGTATTTTACCTTTAAAATCATCCACTATTCAGACCATTTTTATAAAATGCCCTCCTAGCAATAAGATTTCTCCATAACTGTATTAATCTCTTTCCTTCTTCATGCTATGTTTTTCCATTTAGCCTTTTTATTCCTTTGCCTTGTTTTCCTTTATCTCTATCTATCGCACTAGATCATTAGAAAATCCTGTTTCAATTTTCTCTTCTTTTCCTATGATTAGTCCTTCTGATACTACAAACTAATCTATTTCTGTTCTGTGATTACCCCTTCTTTAAGTCTGTGAATTTTATCCCAAAGAATTAATTTACCACATCTCATAACTTCTGGCATGTTCTTATATCATTTCCTTTCTTTCCATACTTACCTCTTAGATCAAAATTAAAATCTTATGTCACTATAATATTAATATTTATCACTACATAGTCTAGAATCTGATGAAATAAACTTTCCCTTTCTTTACAAGTAAGATAAGCATATAACGCTATAATTCTATATACTTATTTCCATCTTAAATCCACAATAGTTAATCTTTGCATTCTTACTAAAGTTATACATAATATTTTCACTGAATTTCTGCAACATGTAGCAATACTAGAACACCACTCATTTCCAAAATTCCATATTATTCCCGTCCATAATTTTTTGGTTTATAATCTTTCTTCACTTCTTAAAAATCTTGTATTTTCTAATATAACTACATCTATATCACATTTATTGCATGATTCCAAAACTCCTTTCCTTCTCACTGTGTTCCTAATACTATTCACAGTAACAGAAAAGCACTCTAAAATTATATCTTTCCCTTTTCCTTAATATTCTAGAAATTATAATACGATTTTATTTTACTTTTCATCCATTTCCTTTCGTATATATATATATATATATATATATATATATATATATATATATGTTTACCATCAAAATGTCAAAGGCAAAACATTTTCTAAGTAAAACACTGGACTACAATGTTGAAAGCAAAAACAACATCTAGCCTAAATGTCAAATGTCATGAACAGATGATCAACATTTGACATACCAGACTTCCAGTTTTGAAAGTTTGTACATCCATTTATATTTTAGCAGGGGGACAGCTCCCCTGCACTCCCTGCAAATTATATATACCAACACTGAGATCACACTACAGCGAGGAAAAAGGTACATTCCCCAATCCCCACTGTACTGTGATCTCCATTCATAATGCCAAACTCATAATAACGAATCAAGTTTTACTTTCATTATTATGATTTCATATTATTCCAATTCAGCATTGTGAAACTTTAAAAAATGACTTTCAGCCACATGCTATTCGAGAACAAGCCTTCGAAATTTTGATGGCAAACCAGATATTTTATATATATATATATATATATATATATATATATATATATATATATATACATATATATATATTTCATAACATTGAAATTTCATAACGTAGAATTTCATAACATTGAGACCATAACATCGAAAATTCAAAACACTGAAAGCTCAAAACATTGAAAGTGTGCTTCATAACATTGAAAACTACACTGCACAAGTAAATAATATCACCTCCACCTACAACAACACCTAACTAACAAACACACTTTCTACTACATTTCTGCAGGGGGAAAGCCCCCCTGCACCCCCCATAAATTAAATATACCAACTCCAAGAACACAACACAGTGGAAAAAAGTTAATTTCCTAACCTCAGTGATACAGTGAGGTTAGGAAATTAACTTTTTTCCAATGTAGTGTGATCTTGGAGTTGGTATATTTAATTTATGGAGGGCGTGGTGGCAGACCCCCCCCCCCCACATGGTGGGCTGCATGGGGCTTGCCCTCCTGCAGAAATGTAGTAGAAAGTGTGTTTGTTAGTTAAGTGTTGTTATAGGTGGAGATGATGTTATTTACATATGCACTGTAGTTTTCAATGTTATGAAGCACACTTTCAATATTTTGGGTTTTCAATGTTTTGGGATTTAGATGTTTTGGTCTCAATGTTATGAAATTCAGTGTTATGAAATTTCAATGTTATGAAGTAGACCCATATTTATATATATATATATATATATATATATATAGAGAGAGAGAGAGAGAGAGAAATACTTATCCATTTAAATTTTCTTTTTTTTTTACCCTTTTACCTATAGAATTCCTTTTTTTCTATTTTACTACTTCCCAATTTATATATTTCTCATTACTTATTTCAGAACATTCCTCTATTTTCTCATTTTTATTTCTTTCTTTGTCTTTTTTTATCTAATGTATATTCCACTTCTACCACTGATGATGTTTTCTCTCCCTTTTTGTTTCTTCCCTTTTTTCTTCATTTTCCTTGTCAGTTTAAATTTTACAATCCATCCGTAAATGCCCAATGTTGTTGCAGTTATAACATTTCAGTTAATATTTTCTTGCATCACAACCTTGTTCCCCACAGATATAATATTTCTTTTTAACACAGTTATTTATCAAATGTCTTTTCCACAAAAAAAATATGTTTTGGGGTGTCCTCAGTATTTTACCACACACTTATTTCCTTCAAGATTAAGTATACTTGGAATATATATAATTTTGTCCTTTTCTATCTTTAACACAATATTACAACGCCATCCACCAGTCCATGCCTCCCTTTTATCATAAAACTTTATAACGTCCAGCACTTCTTTATGTAAGTGTTTTAAATGCCCTTTCAAACTCTCTCTTTCTACTTCTCTTCAAAACTGCACATGGATATTCTTTTTTCCCTGTTAAATGCTTTTATTACATATAAATTCCAAGGATTACAGTTCTTCTTTTCATATCCCCTCCAAAAAAAATTCCATTGCACAAACAGTCTCAAATAAAATGTCACAGAATGTCTTTTTGCTAATAAGAATAAGTGCTCTTACCTCTTTAGGTTTTACACCCAAGGGCTCTATTAAGTTGTCCCAAACTTCATACCTGCCCAATTTTTTTTTCTTCTTTATTTTGAATCCTCGCCACATGCTTCCACATTACATTATCTTCCATCTTTTTCTTTTCTGTTACTGTCCTTGCCCTCTCTTTTACCTTTTCAGCATGAGTTCTTTTCCATTCTGCTATCACCCTTCAAATTGGACTCAGTTTCTTTGTTTTAGATTTTTTCCATAATGTCTCCCCTAGACACCTCTCCTTCATTCTCCAGCTTGCTCTGCAACAACACCTTCTTCAATACATCATCCCTTAACCCTCTGGAATTGAAGGTTGTAATAACACAAAACTCACTTGTCCATTCCTCGTTTCCAATTTCAGCAAACAGGTTTTGCTGCAAAATAACTTCTAAATCCTCCACAATCTTGTTTATATTCTCCACAGCACTGGAATCCACCACCTTTGTGCCTTCCTCCATCTTCTCCTCATTGTGCACCATCCTCCTAGCTACCACTGTGCTAGGAATGGGACATTTATATTCCTAACAGGGTAGGGGATGTTCCCCGATGCCCTGGCAAAATTCCTCTTAATAGTATAAATACCGCTATGTGGTAGCCTAGTAGAACTAACCTGGTCAACAGCAGTTAAATAAATAAATAAATAAAAATAAGGACATCAGAATATAAATAAAAGTAGTTCCAATTGTACAGAAGGTCAAAGAGAAAAAAATCTGGTAGTTTGGGTACATATACAAACAAAAGACAATCTGATGAAGAAGCTTTGAAACAGACAAGAAGAAGACATGAGAATATGAGTACATCCAGCAAAGAGATGGATGGAATGTGTGAGAGAAGACCTGAGACAGTCAGGCATGACTACTGTAGAAAAAGGCAGAAGAGTGGCACTGAATCAAGAGAGAGATAATGACATTTAACTTGACACTGCAACCCCATGTATAAAATGGGAAAAAGGAGTTGATGATGGTAATAATTAATTTTGATTCAGCATACCCAATCTACCTGTTACCCAATAATGATCATTATATGCTTAATTGACTGTGCTTTACTTTGGCACACACTGCAGGTTTTTGGATTCCCAAGAGAACATGTGAGATTGTTAAAAACCTGTATGACAGTTCCAAGGTCATTATGACTAATCAATGGGCACTTCCCAATTGAGTGAAATCAGATCACTGAAAAAACACTTTTATTGATCCGTAAAATAGTTTTGGGAGATTTGCAACCTCCCATAAGGAGGAAATCCTCACACCCACAACACAGACAGACATATATGTACACACACACACACACACACACACACACACACACACACACACACACACACACACACAACATAAATGGTGTAAAAAGGTGATCTAATAATAGTTCATCTAACACTAGCATACACTACATACTACCGCCTACAACTCTGCTAATAAGGAAAGCTTATCATTTTGTGATTAGAGATTTATCGGTTTGCACAGTATGTTAGAGTGTGTGAGCTGGCAGTGCACTTCCAGTGTTTTTCCCTTTCTTCCACTGTAGTATTGTTGGTATGTATTACTTGATATGGGGGTGGGGGAGTAAAGCATCCAACATGGGGGATGCAGGATGCAGGGGAGCTTGCCACCCTGTAAAAATCAGATTTTTTCCATTTTATTTTTTTATTATGCTGGGTTTAAATGAAGTGTTTTAGATCACTTTTGTTTCAGTCAGTTGTGTATTTAGATCAAATGACATAGACTCATATGCACATATGTATGTGTGTGCACATGTATACACACACACACACACACACACATAAATACACCCACACACACATACACACACAAATATATATATATATATATATATATATATGTGTGTGTGTGTGTGTGTGTGTTTGTGTGCATATAAAAACAACATACTTTTCCTTCCTTCCTCCCTCCCTGTTAATGGAAATCTCCCTCAAAGCTCTGTACTGGGCCCATTACTCATTCAGTATAGAGATAGGTTCATAGGTTCATAGGTTCATACTAGGCTATCTGCCCGAGGGCATTTACAAGCCTAGCCCATAGTTTTGTGGCTTACGCCACCCCTTTAGTATGGGGAACTATACCCATTATTTTGCTGTGCCTCTGTTGAGCAGTGACACTGAGGTAATCCCTGGGGTATATCTGCGATCTCCCATCCATTGGTCAAGATTTCTCTTGAACAAGGCCAGCGAGGTGCTCTGCCTCACATATACCGGGATTTTATTCCACAGCATAGGGAGTCTTTGGGTGATGAATCTATCCCTCCAGCACGTCCTATTAATAGCCGTGTCGAGGTTTAAGTCTCCCGCCCTTGTGACTCTGCCGGATCTAGATTTTTTGAGGTGAAGCATATTCATCAAATCTGGGTTTGACATGGCCTTGTATGTTAGGCAAAGGTCACCTCTGAGCAAGCGGTAAGTGACTGAATAGAGCTGGAGTTCTTTCAGTCGGGCAGCATAGGACAGATGTTTGAGACCCTTTATCCTTTTGGTGAGGAACTTTTGTGGCCTCTCCAGCTGCTGCAAGTGTCGGGTCAGATACATTCCAAATGGGGCATTGTACTCAATCATTGGTCTGATGAGTGATGAGTATAGGGAGACTATGACCTCCCTTGATCTAGATGAGAATCCCTTCATGATAAGGTGGGCAATGTAGAAGGTCTTCCTAACTACTTTAGCTACATGGGTGTCGAATGACAGACTACTATCAACCTGACTCCCAATTTCCTGTTCCCTACACATTAATGAACAGTAAGCCAAAACCCAGTATCCATACACAGTTTGCATATATATATATATATATATATATATATATATATATATATATATATATATTGAGAGAGAGAGTGAGAGAGACAGAGAGATGGAGATAAAGATACTGTATATATGCATATATGGTGGAACTGAATATTGTTGACACTATATTTGGTCAATATCTATTTAGCCAAGAAAATTTGGTGTGCAAGATTGCATAATATTCAAGCTAGGGGAATATACCCTATCTCCGATATTGTGCATTCTCAGAGTTAGTACATAAGATTAGTACTGCTGGCCAACAGGGTGCTGGCGGAAATTGGGATACTGGTGGCCGAAGGAGGAGAAGAGGCGGAAGGCATGCCCGAAGGCAGGTAAGGGCTAGGACTGTGATAGTGAGGGTATGAACTTTGAATGTTGGCAGTATGACTGGTATAGGGAGGGAGCTAGCTGATATGATGAACCAAAGGATGGTTGGTATATTGTGTGTGCAAGAGACCAGATGGAAGGGGAGCAAGGCTAGGTGTATCGGAGGCGGTTTCAAATTGTTTTATCATGGTGTGGATGGGAGGAGAAATGGCGTAGGCATTATCCTGAAGGAAGAGTATGCTAAAAGTGTTTTGGAGGTGAAATTAGTGTCGGATAGAGTGATGTTTATGAAGCTGGAAATTGATGGTGCAATGATGAATGTTGTTAGTGCATATGCTCCACAAGTTGGGTGTGCGATGGATGAGAAAGAAAAACTTTGGAGTGAGTTGGATGAAGTGGTGATGACTGTACCCAAGGGTGAGAGACTGGTGATTGGAGCAGATTTCAATGGGCATGTTGGTGAAGGGAACAGAGGGAACGAGGAAGTGATGGGTAGGTATGGTGTTAAGCAAAGGAATGCAGAAGGTCAGATGGTAGTGGATTTTGCGAAAAGGATGGACATGGCTGTGATGAATATGTATTTTAAAAAGAGGGAGGAGCATAGAGTGACATACAAGAGTGTAGAAAGATGCACACAGGTGGATTATATCTTATGTAGAAGGGCCAATCTGAAGGAGATTGGAGACTGTAAAGTGGTGGCAGGGGAAAGTGTAGTTAGGCAGCATAGGATGGTGGTTTGTAGGATGACATTGGTGATCAAGAAGAGGAGGATGAGTGTGAGGGCAGCACCAAGGATCAAATGGTGGAAATTGAAAAAAGGTAATTGTGAGGTGATGTTCAGGGAAGAGTTAAGACAGGCACTGGGTGGCAGTGAAGAGTTACCGAATAGCTGGGTAACTACAGCAGAGCTAGTAACAGAGATGGCTAGAAGGGTGCTTGGTGTGACATCTGGAAAGAGGAATCAGGACAAGGAGACCTGGTGGTGGAATGAAGAAGTACAGGAGAGTATACAGAGAAAGAGGTTGGCGAAGAAGAAGTGGGATTGTCAAAGAGATGAAGAAGGTAGACAAGAGTATAAGGAGATGAGGTGCATGGCAAAGAGAGAGGTGGTGAAGGCTAAGGATATGGTGTATGATGAGTTGTATAAAAGGTTGGACACTAAGGAGGGAGAAAAGGACCTGTACCGATTGACTAGACAGAGGGACTGAGCTAGTAAAGATGTGCAGCAGGTAAGGGTGATAAAGGATAATGAGGGAAACATTCTCACAAGCGAGGAGAGTGTGTTGAGCAGATGGAAAGAGTACTTTGAGGGGTTGATGAATGAAGAGAATGAGAGGGAGAGAAGGTTGGATGATGTGCGGATAGTGAATCATGAAGTGCAGTGAATTAGCAAGGAGGAAGTAAGGATAGCTATCAAGAGGATGAAGAACGGAAAGGCTGTTGGTCCAGATGACATACCTGTGGAAGCATGGAGGTGTTTAGGTGAAATGGCAGTGGAGTTTTTAACTAGATTGTTTAATGAAATCTTCAAAAGTGAGAGGATGCCTGAGGAATGGAGAAAAAGTGTTTTGGTACCAATTTTTAAGAATAAGGGTGATGTGCAGTGGTGTAGTAACTACAGAGGGATTAAACTGATCAGTCACAGCATGAAGTTATGGGAAAGAGTAGTGGAAGCTAGGTTAAGAAGGGAGGTGATGATTAGTGATCAGCAGTATGGTTTCATGCCAGAAAAGAGCACTACAGATGCGATGTTTGCTCTGAGAGCGTTGATGGAGAAGTACAGAGAAGGTCAGAAGGAGTTGCATTGTGTCGTTGTGGATTTAGAGAAAGCATATGACAGGGTGCCTAGAGAGGAGTTGTGGCATTGTATGAGGTAGTCGGGAGTGTCAGAGAAGTATGTAAGAGTGGTACAAGATATGTACGAGGGTAGTGTGACAGCGGTGAGGTCTGCGGTGGGAGTGACGGATGCTTTTAAGGTGGAGGTGGGATTACATCAAGGATCAGCTCTGAGCCCTTTCTTATTTGCAATGGTGATGGACAGGTTGACAGACAAGATCAGACAGGAGTCCCCGTGGACTATGATGTTTGCAGATGACATTGTGATCTGTAGTGAGAGTAGGGAACAGGTGGAGGAGACCCTGGAGAGGTGGAGATATGTTCTAGAGAGAAGAGGAATGAAGGTCAGCAGGACTAAGACAGAATATATGTGTGTGAATGAGAGGAAGGATAGAGGAATGGTGAGGATGCAGGGAGTAGAGGTGGTGAAGGTGAATGAGTTTAAGTACTTGGGATCAACAGCTCATAGTAATGGTGAGTGTGGAAGAGAGGTGAAGTAGAGGCAGGATGGAGTGGGTGCAGACGAGTGTCAGGAGTAATTTGTGACAGACGAGTACCAGTAAGAGTGAAAGGGAAGGTCTACAAGAGGGTAGTAAGACCAGCTATGTTATACAGGTTGGAGACAGTGGCATTGACAAAAAGGCAGGAGTCAGAGCTTGACGTGGCAGAGTTGAAGATGTTAAGATGCAAACTCAAAGAAAATGCAACTGCACTCTTTATTCTTTACCACCCAAGCTCTCATCTTCCTACTATCCTGGCTAAACTTCATACCTTGCTAATTTTCCCCTTAATCCTACATTGTTAATGTAACTAATATATTTGCATCCAACCTTATGCTTTATGCCTCTCTTCTTCCAGGACAATTCTCATTTTAACTTCCTAGTTGTTTAACTATGAATTACTTTAGTATTGAATGCTTTTACCAGGTGTCTGTGGAATTTCCACCTATTTTTGAATGTAAAACAAATAATTTTTTTCTTTGTATTTTAAGTTTATGTATTTTTTACTTGTATTTTCATTATGTGATTAACACTGTACTGTGGAGCTTTTCTCCCCAGGCCTCCACTGAAAACGGGCTCTTGAGCCCAGTGGACCTCCCCGGTCACCAACTGGAATAAATAAATAAGATTTGCACTGGGTGTGACGAGGATGCACAGGATTAGGAATAAGTATATTAGAGGGTCAGCCCAGGTTGGAGGGTTTGGAGACAAAGCCAGAGAGGCAAGATTACTTTGGTTTGGACACGTGCTGAGGAGGGATGCACAGTATATTGGGAAAAAGATGCTAAGGATGAAGCTGCCAGGTAACAGGAAAAGAGGAAGGCCTAAGATAAGGTTTATGGATGTGGTGAGAGAGGATATGCAGGTGGTTGGTGTGACAGAGCAAGATGCAGAGGACAGGAGGAAATGGAAACAGTTGATCTGCTGTGGCGACCCCTAATGGGAGCCGCCAAAAGAAGAAGAAGAAGAAGTACATATGATTAGTGGGGGGGGGGGTGCAGACCCCACAAAGTGGATGCAAGGGAGTTTACCCCCTACAAAAATATTATTTTTTATTTCATTTTATGTTTTAATTTTTCATGCACCAAGACTTTTTGCAATGTCAAGGTTTTCTGGTCGATGTTGTGAACATCGACTTTTGGGTCATTCAATGAAAGTCAGTAGACTATGTATAGATATATATATATATATATATATATATATATATATATATATATATATATGTATATATATAGTTATATACATACATACACACACCACACACACCACACACACATACACAAACCAGTCAGATGCAACAAATGGAAAAAATCTGTAGTTTTGTGGAAAGTGAACAAAAGCAAAGTAAAATCTCAGGGACAAGAAACAGGGCAGCAAATTTTACTGCCACATTCGTAAAACAAGTTTGGCTCCCATTTTAAGTAAATGTCTCACAATGACAATGCCTTTTTTAAAATCTGTACATGTTCTGATAATATGGTCCACTATCTTATGATACCAGTTCTTGCCACCTCAGTAGCTCCTTGTTATATTCTCTCAGAGACATACAAACACATCACAGCAAAGAGAATTCATGAAGAGTCTCACGTCTAATGTCAAGTGAAATGTCAGTCCCCGACATGCTGTATTTTGCTCAGCAGTCTTACAGAATGCTAGTCCATTAGATCAATAGCAAATTAATGTTCTCAGTGCTATGTCTTTAGTGGAATCTACATATCATTTGAAGCAGTATTTAACAAATACTACTGCATAATACATTTGGCTTTGCGTGTTACATATGAAGCAAGCCCAGCCATTCCAGAGGAAGGGTGCTAAGTCTTGACGCAAGACTAGGACCTGACATATGGCCAGAAACTGCAGTACCTGCAACTTGGGACTTGGAGCATAAGCCCAATAAGAAGCCAGCATGCCCTCAAACTGTGGATATCCTGGGTGTATAGAAGCATACATTTGTATTGCTTCAAGCATAGTAGGCACTACACATAGCTTTCTAACCAACAGGGAGTGATAGGAGCAGGTGAAAAATCTCCTAACCATAGCTAGTTGACAGTCATCATCCCAAACACTCACCTCTGTGTAATAGCGTCCTATAGAGACAGGGGATTGGAGGAATAAATGAGTCCATAGGGATAGGGGTTAGATGGTCACAATGGAAAGCAGCCAAAGACAGTGATGAAAACAAAGTTATACTACTGAAAGAGTTCTGATCAAAGCAATATAGTCTACAGGCTGCATGAGGTACACAACACTATTACAGCAGATTTCTGAGGCCTGCAATGTCAAAATTCCCATCCATTATCTTCTTGTTTAACTTCTACTTGGATTTAAGCACTCTTTGTATATTCAGTCTAAATAAATTGAATCTATTAGGTACCTAAGAAATGTTTAAGAAAAACAAAGACACCCATGTATGATGTTTCCTTCTCTACAACCAAAAGCATAGCTATGGAGATGCAAAGGGGGCAGCTGCCCCAAGTGAAAGGTATGGAGGGCGTGGCTGAGAGACCAGTCCCAACATTCACTTCCATATGGGCATTTCTGGATGCTGGTACAAAAATGAATACAGTATTGGTTTGCTGATCTCCATGATGCAGTCAGTTAGTTCCTAGATAAGTACTAGTTGAATGAGGCTTCTAAGACTACAGCTAATTGTGAAAGATTAGTTCTGTAGAGGCTGCCTCCCTAGCCCTTCTCCTCACTCTGGTGGGACAAGAAACAATAAAAGTAATTCAAAAAGTGGTACCTGTGCAAACGCCATCCTCAGAGTAAATACAATTACTTAAATTATTCACTACAACAATAGATCTTTGGCTGGGTAACTCCTGAATCCTGCAGCAGGTATGATTATTCTCCAACTGTCCCTAGGAAGGACTTTTGATACGTGCCTTCCTTGGTATAAGCAGTAACACAGTGCATGCTGTCTCAGTCAAACAGGTGGACTCTCTATTACAGACTGTCTTTAACAACCTGCTCTAGATTATGTATCTGATAACTGAACAGCTAGGCATTTATTTATGTTTTGATTACCGTGTTATCTGATTGGGCAATGCTCATTTGCAGCACAAGCCCAGGGAGCAATTCTCCACATATAGCAGCATATAGCAGAAAATAGATAAGTCATAATACATGTAAAAAGTAAATCATAAATTGATTTGTATGAGACAACAAACACATAATATGGCAGCATTAGAATAGCTAGCAGTTTTAGTTACCCATGAGCACTCCTGGGCAGAACATCATTTTCTTTCAGGGGGGTTTGTCCACACTACTTCCTCTTGATCATCAGTATCCGTATCCGTCCACGAGCCCATTTGTTCTACTTCCACAGGGTGACAGCCAACTGACAGGGGCCATGTGGGGTTGTTCACTTTTTTATTTTTCCTTTTTGGTCCAAAGAGCCATGTCATATTCTAATATTCTGTGTTCAACATACAGTGAGTGTCAGCAAGGGATGCCATTCACTTAAGACTGTTCTGCCTTCCCACAATCCGGTGCTCCCACATGGTCTCCAGTCTCCACTGGTGGCTCTGTCACAGGACCATGTGTTACTGGCATGTGCCCTCATATCCCACGCCATGCTGAAGAGAGGTGAGCCAGCAATTCCACATCACTCCTTTCTTCCCTCCCCTGTAAAATCCAACAGATGCCTTAGCCACTCATTTAACTCCAGTTGGCTGGGCCATACATAGAGCTTTGTCCCTCTGGGGGTTAGAGCTGGCTGAGGACAAGTTACTCAGTATAAAATGACAGCTATCACTGGGTTAAGTGATTTTGCCATTACAGGAACAGTTTCACTTTTTCAGAGAAATGATAATCTGTTTTTGTTCTAAAGGGCTTTTAAAGTTTTTTCCACACTTGGTAAAGTTATAGAGTTCAGCAGTATACATTTCAAGTATTCCATCACCAGCATTATAACTCTTCCCAGTTTTAAATAAACAAGGATATGAGGACTAAAAGCTCTTGTGAGGCAGATAATAGATTATGACTTCCATAGTTCTCATGAATACTGTGCAAGTGTTTAAATGCAAAGCTCACAAAAAGGTTGTTTATTCTCTTTTGCAGTTCCACTCGACCCAGTTTCTGAGAGATATGCAGCAGTGACATTAACCTTCTATCTAAGTTACCAAATTCTACCGAAACAGAAATCCATAATCATTGTTGTTGCCTATACCTCCCCCACCAAAAAAAAATATGAAGTCTACCAAAAACATACTTGGCTATTTAACATCTACTTTTAACCAAGAAACTATCCTGTCCTTAACATAGATTGGACCTCTAACAAACCTAACTCTACTTCCCATAATATTAACCTTAGCTAACCCAACAAACAATCCAATTTGGCAAAGTATCCAAAGAAAATCCATACTAGACTGCATTCTGTCAACCAACCCTAAAAAAATTAAGCTAGCCAGCATCCACCCCGTCTCTGTCAGCAATGACCACCTCACCTACATCAACAGAGAATACCACAAGCTCCCCAATCAACTCTGTGAGAAACTTAAGCTGCTCTGATAATTCCATATTTAATGACACACAATGTGACATTGGAACCCCTCAAATATCCCCATCTAGATGAAACTGTACTCCCTCTTAACCAAACTAAACCAACAAACCCCAGTGACACATAAAAGAGTGAAAATAAGCTAGATTTTTTGCAAATCCCAAAGATACATAAGTCTCTTATGAAGTTTCCAGGCAGACCAATTGTGTGTGTGTGGGGGGGGGGGGGGGTCTTATTTGCAGAATATTGGAAATTTTCTGGATTCGCAGTTAAAGCTGTTCCTCTCCAGGGAACAATCTCATGTTAAGAATACTGCTGAGGTATTGGAGTGGCATCCTGAATATTATTGGGCTTGTGTGGATGTCAAGTCTTTATACACCAATATTAAAATCAAACAGGGTTTAGAGGCCACTGTAAAAATGATGGGAGAGGGCCCCCCGTACAATGTATGTCTGTCAGTTGTTAGAGTTTGCTCTTACACATAATTATTTTGTGTTTGAACAAGTATATTATTTGCAAACAGAGGGCACTGCGATGGGGCTGCATTTGCCCCTTCATATGCCATTTTGTTCATGTCATATTTCAAGAACATGTTTTTCTATCCTACATTGTTTTTTTAAAAAAAATGTAATGATGTATAAGCGGTTTATTGATGATTTGATTTTTGTGTGTAAGGGTGACCAGAGGGAATTTAGGGATTTTATGGATTTGTTGGGCCTGAATACATTTGGTTTGAAATTTACTTATAGAACAAATAGGAAACTAATGCAATTCCTTGATGTGGAGTTTTATGTGGACTACAGGCCAATACATCTGACAAACAGATTTTGGAGTTGGAATTTTCTAAAGTGAAGGATAGGTTGCTCAAGAGGGGATATCCAAGGGTTTATATACAGGTGGCTGTGAACAAAGTTAAGGGGAAGAGATGTGTGAGTACTGGTAGTATTGGTAATATTTTGGGAAGCAAAGGGAGTGTTTTGGAGGAAAAGGATGATGTATTTTTGTGACCAAATTTTCTCCTTTTTCGGATACCCTCAGGGAACTTGTGAATAAATTGTGGCAAGTGATTAACAGGGATGAGGCAGTTAGTAGTTTCCTAGTAAAGTTCATAGGTTCATAGGTTCATAGGTAAGTGTTAGGCTATCTGCCCAAGGGCATTTATAAGCCTAGCCAGAATGTGTTGGCTTTCGCCACCCCTTTAGATAGTTCCCTGCGCCACTGTCCAGCAGAGCCACTGCAGTGATCCCCGGGGTAAATTTTCTGTTTCCCATTCACCCATCAAGGTTTCTCTTGAAGAGTGTTAGTGAGGGGTTCTGCCTGATGTATATTGGAATCCTGTTCCAAAGCATGGGCAGTCCTGGTACAGGAATCTATCCCTGCAGCATGTCATATTTATCGTTGTGGTGAGGTTTATATCTCTAGAGCTTGTGTCTCTCTGGGATTTGTTTTTTTTTTTAGGTGGAGCATATCCATCAATTCTGGGTTGGACATGGCCTTGTATGTCAGGCAGAGATCACCTCTGAGTAAGCTGTATGCACATCTGGAGTTTCTTGACTCTGGCTGCATAGGGCATCTGTTTGAGGCCAGTAATCCTCTTGGTGAGGTACTTTTGTGGTCTTTCCAGCTGTTGCAGGTGTCTTGTAAGGTACATCCTAAATGGGGCATTGTATTCTATGATGGGTCTAATGAGTGATGAGTAGAGAGGCACAATAACCTCTTTTGTTCTAGATGCGAACCCTTTTGTGATTAGGTGGGCCACATAAAAGGATTTTGTAACCACCTTGGCAATATGATTATAAAAGGAGAGATTACTATCTACTTGGGTCCCCAGATCCCTTATTACATTTTCTGTATTTAGGGGACTACCACCTATGTGGTAGTTCACAGGTACTTTATTTTTTCCAAAGGGGATGACTATGCACTTTTTGGCATTTAGCTTGAGGCCATGATTTTGACACCAGGAATCCGTCTCATTGAGACCCTTCTGGAGGGTGTCTGTATCAGCCAGAGAATCAATTATGGCCCCTAGTTTGCAGTCATCTGTGAACTTGGCCAGCCATAGTCCTCCTATGCTTGTCTGTACCTCTGAGAAGTATATACCGAACAGGAGAGGTCCTAGGACTGAGCCCTTGGGGACGCCACTTGTAACCAGTTTAGAGTCAGACGTAGAGCCTGCAACTCTCACCGTGTGGGTTCTATCCATGTGCCAGTTGGCAACCCATCTCGTGATGTAGGGGTTTATGTTCAAGCTGTTGAGCTTGTCTACAATACTAGAATGGTGAATGGTGTCAAAAGCCTTTGCGAGGTCTAGGTAGGCTGTATGGACCTCCTTTCCCTCATCTAATGCCTTGGTAACTCTCTCAAAGAAGTCCACCAGGTTTAGGAGGCATTATCTGCCCTTAACAAAGCCAAACTGGGTAGGGTCCAAGGTTTGGAGGTTCCCAATGTCTCTGTTAATGAGTTCCATGATGATGTGCTCCATAGGCTTGCAGACCAGGCTAGTCAGGCTTATAGGGCGATAGTTCCCAAGGTCCATTGTGGCTCCACCTTTGTGGAGTGGGATAATTGTTGCTGTGTGCCACTCTGTGGGTACGTAGCATGTAGAGAGGCTGAGTTTGAACAGTGTGTTTAGGTGAGGGGTTAGTTCATTTTGGAGCTCTTGTATGACACAGCCTGGGACACCATCCGGTCCCATTGAAGTTGTGTTTTTGACTTTGGATAGAGCTGTTTTAACCTGTTTGTTGGTGATTGACGGGGCCCTACATTTTTCTGGTATGGTTATAGGTCCTTTAGGGGGTGAGAGGGGGGTGAGGTTTGCACTAAACCTATCTGCCAGAATGTTGGCAGTATCAGTCGGTTCAGTGTATTTTGTGCCATTCTGCACTAACTCAGAGCAGATCTGAGAGTTTCCACTTTGGTTCTTGACATAGCTAAAGAATGCTTTGTGGTTATCTTTGGAGTCATTGGCAATTTTTCTTTCGAAACTAGCCTTGGATGATTTAATGAGGGATCATAGTTTTTTGCTGATACTGATCAGGGATGTCTTTCCTTCTTGGGATTTTACTCCTTTCTGTACTAGTTTCCTCCTTCTGTTGTATAGCTTGTTTATGGCAGGGGTCCACTAGACTGGTTTCCTTTTCTTGGAGGAGTGAGTCTTGGTTTTACTTGGGATAGCACGATCCATGCATTCCTGCAGATGCTCATAGAGTGCCTTTGTAAAGGTTTCAGCAGCTTGGACAGCATTGTCCTTTAGCATGGGGGCTATAAATCTTTCCACCTCAGTCTTAAGTAATGTGAAGTTTGCTTTTGAAAAGTTTTTCACGGTGGTTTCCTTGATTGGGGTGGGGGTGGAATGTGGATATCCAGAGTGATTAGTCTTTTGTCTGATCTAACCAGTGAGGGGTTGACCTATGGTGTGGAACACTGGTTGCCTATGTTGGTGATGACCGGGTCCAATATGTTGTTCCCTCTGGTGGTGGTGTTGGCCAGTTGATCCAAGGCATTCGAGTTTATAATTTCTAAGAAGCGTTGGGCAAGGGAGTTAGTACTTGAGTAGTTCTTCCAGTTTATGTTTGGGTAATTGAAATCACCCAGTATTAGGGTGTTTGGTAGTACCTTCATATTTCCCAGTGTCTCCAGAAATGCAGAATAGGGGTCCTGGGTCATGGTGGGTGATCTGTAGCAAGCTACAATTTGGATTGCAGTTTTGCCCATTGTCAGTTGCACATGGATGATCTCTGATGCATTGTGCTGCGCCACTAACTTGGAGGTGTGGGTATCCTTGATGAATATGGATACACCCCCGCCTTTTGTTTCGGTCCTGGTTCTGTGTCCGAAAGGTATGGTATGAGTTATAGCCTAGTAGTGCTGGGGTGCTCTCAGGACCCTTAAACCAGGTTTCTGTTACTGCACAGATGTCAATGTTCTCCATACTGAGGAGTGCCTCGAGTGCGTCCATTTTGAGGTTTAGACTTCTGGCATTGAGTAGCATTACCCTCAGTTTTTGTTTACTTGTGCTATTTATGGTGGTGGGTTTGTCTTTTGAGCCTTGCCTAAAAAAGGCACTATGGGGGCGGCAAGAGCCTTGGCCAGTATTCAAAAGCCTAAGGGTGACAGGTGCAAGCAATCTCTTGTGAAGCAACGTGGCTTGTCGAGCATGTCATCCCAGGTGGACAGATACTGGATCCCCTTTGAATGACACCAGAAACTTAGCCAGTTGTTGAAATTGATCATTTTTTCTTTATACTGTGGCATCATTCTTGGTGAGGGCAGGATGCTACTCAGGGTCAGGGTCATACCGGCCTGGGCTACATGATCAGAGAGCTCTTCCATGTCTCTTTTCATGTAGTCCAGGGAGGTACGTCTGAGGTCATTCACACCAACATGGACAATGACAGAGTTGTATTTGTACTTGTTCTGGAGTGACCTGAGTGCTTCTGTTATGTGGCGGATCCTGGTGCCCGACAGGTAGCTAACTGTAATCTTCTCCTTATCCAGCCTAGTTAGTGGGACATCAGTGTGCCTGACTATAGAGTCACCTATTACTAGTGTGTTGGGTATGTTATTTTGCCTTAAGGGCTGTGATTGTGTGGCATACTGATTATGTGAAGTATGTGTTTCATGGTTGGTGATGGGGTGTGGAGGTTGCTTGGATGTCTGCTTTGGAGGTCTCTGTTGCTTTTGCAGATTTTTATTTAGAGCCTCCGAGTATGTTTTCATGTATTCATGTGTGTTATTTGCTGGAGTTGGTTTATTAGGTCTATGTGAGACTGGTGGTGTGTTGCAAGTATTACCCTTCTCCTCTTGACTGCCAGTTCCAGTCTTGGGTTGAGAGAGCTTTGCCTCCAGTTTGGCTGTATAATTGCATCTTTCGCATATATTAGTGTTTGGTGGTAGGAGGAGAGGGTTGTCTGTGTACATGAGGCAGTTGTAACATTGCCTCAAAATGCCCGGATTCACCAGTTGGACTGGAGAGTACACCGGAAACTGCCCTTTGGACATGCCTGAATAGGTAGAGTAAGCTGTTTTTTTGATTGGCTGGTGGGGACGAATAGAGAGCCTTGTCCTTCTGGACAGTATAGGGGGGTCTAGTGCTAGGGTTAATTAGTGCTTGCTATGAGTTTTAAGCAAGTGCTTGACTGTGAAATAAATGTTTGAGTGCTAAAGTTGAAGGTTTGTCTAGTTCCAAGGGAAAAATTGAAGAGTAGACTTTGTGGAGCTGAGAATAGTTTAACTCTAGCTAACCGGCACTGCCCGGTGAGCAAAACTGCGCAAATGCGGTTTTTATAGCAGGGAAGTGAAAGAGATAGAAATTAGCCCAAAATGGCCAATAAACTACTAACTTCTGGGCTGAAACCACTCCTCCAGGGACAGATAGGCTTATCAAAGCTCCCCTCTCTCACAGGTGAACAGAGAACAGAGAAACTTCCTTCTATCCAAGTAAGCTATGGGCAACACAGAAACTTGTAACACAGCCCTGGATTCAGCAATAACCTGAAAACTGGACTATACTAGTTCAGAAAGGCAGGAAAAAGTATATACTTTTTTGTTTTATTGTTTTTTTTTTTCAGAAAATAGAGCTGATACAATCAAAATTAGCCCAAAATGGCCAATAAACTACTAACTTCTGGGCTGAAACCACTCCTCCAGGGACAGATGTCACTCAAAGCCCCCCTCTCTCACAGGTGAACAGAGAAGCTTCCTTCTATCCAAGTAAGGTATGGGCAACACAGAAACTTGTAACACAGCCCTGGATTCAGCAATAACCTGAAAACTGGACTACATAGTTCAGAAAGGCAGGAAACAAGTATATTTTTTGTTTTTGTTTTTGTTTTGTTTTTCAGAAAATAGAGCAGATACAATCAAAACAACACTTTAAATGCACAGAAAAAGCTATTGCACTTTAGTGTGTAGCCAACAACAGTTAAACAGAGTATTTAAACACAAAAATTACTTAATTCAAGTGCAGGCAGCAAATAAGTATAATATGTAGCAATAACAAACTTTTTAAATCACAGATTTAATAAAAAAATGGCATTTTAGGCGGAATTAGTTAAGACAGCAAGAAAAGCAGAAAAATTATACTTAATCACTCCAAAGTCTCTCTTTTGTCTCTCTGCTGCTGTAGACTCTGCAGAACACCTAGAAGGCACTTGCTGAACAGAATACAAGTGCAAAAACTGTGCAAATGTGGTTTTTATAGCAGGGAAGTGAAAGAGATAGAAATTAGCCCAAAATGGCCAATAAACTACTAACTTCTGGACTGAAACCACTCCTCCAGGGACAGATAGGCTGCTCAAAGTTACGTTTTCATATGGTAGATTCAGCAATTTAAAGGAACTGCTGAGTCAGAAGTAACAGAAAAAAAACTGAGGGGGAACCAGGTGCTTCTCCTTGTGGAAAGTGTAAAGTGTGCAATAAAATCAGGAATCTTTATGGTACATTTATCAATGGAAGGAAGTTTTGGATTAAAAATCTATTTAAATGTGATTCATGTGGTGTTGTATACATCCTAGGTTGTAGCTGTTCCCCAGTCAAGTGGTATATTGGGCAGAGTAAAAGGAAAGCCAAACTGAGCATTTTGGAACATTTGGGTGATATAAGGAATTCTAGATTAGATAGCCCAGTTGCCCAACATTTTTGTTCTGTTCGTGGTGGCAACATTGATGGTTTCTTTTTTAGTATTTTGGCAAGGCCCTTTGGTGAGAATGTTATGGGGGGGGGGGGGGATTCACATGTAAAGTATTAAGTTTGGAAGCCAAACTTATTATAAATTTAGGGACTATGCACCCACAATGGTTGAACTTGGATGCTAATCTGAGCATGTAAAAATCATGTAAGAATAATGTAAAAGCAAAAAGAATTTAACAGTGTGAAATTAATTTAAATATAACATATAATAGAATATTAGTATTTGTATAAAATGATGTTCTTATAAATGGTATAATACTGGGTCATTTAATAAGCTTATATTTAACATAACTTTGCATTTTGCAGGTCACAAATAATGGATGTTATATCATGATAGATTTTTTCTTGTTGTTCTCTACTCTTGTTATTTGCAAGTGTGTTCGAATCTGGATGTGGGACTTAATTTAATTGAATTCAATTGTTTAGATGTTAATGGAATAATTGAGCAATGTGCACTTTATTGGTGGGGTTTAAAAATCTGCATCTAGATGAAGAAGTTATTCCTTGAAAGCTTTTTAGCTGAGGTACCAGAAGCTTGTTAAATAAAACTTGCAGCATTTTTGCTTGTCTCCCATGGTTCTTTTCATGAGATTCGATTCCAGGAGTGTTTTGTTTTATAAAATTTGGTTTAAGACCAAGAACCTAAAAAATATTACCACTATAAAAATAGTTTGTACTGAAGAGTTTGCCATTCATACTTCTTTCATAACTACTACAGTTACAGAGATATGAACATTTGTTTGAAATGTTGGGATATAATTTGATTCTGGCAAAAGGCTTAGGCTCCGCCCATTGGAAGTTACAGTGCAAACTTGCTGAGCTCTATTGGAGTGAATGGGAGAGTATTTTTGATTTTACTCTCAGTATGTTGAAAACATGTACTTCCTTAATCTGATATGCTTTGTAAATAATGTCTGTCGACTGTTTGCTTTGAAATACTTCATAAATAATGTTTGTTGACTGCTTTTATTTTTGAAATGTCAAAAAATGTAATTCTATCCTTGTTTTACAGTTTTTCTCAGTGTACATTTCTGACCCACAAAATAATTTTGAGAGAAGACATGAATTTGCTAACTTAAATCTACTTACGACATTAGGTAAGATTTGATTCTGTACAAAGCTCCTAATTCTTCTTTATTGAATAGAACACATGAGAAGTCATTTAAGGATCATCACTGATTTAGACACTTAGTGCTTAATACAGTCACATAGCTCAATTTCCTGTCCAACTAATATTGAGAAACACATATTGGGTATTTTTTAATATTACATACCAGAAAAAATAAGCTTTGGGTTCTGGAGATGTTAGAAAAAGTCCAGAATCCCTTAGCCACATCTGAAGTATATTAATTTGTAAGTTATACATCAGCAGCACACAACATGGCAGTCAGTGGAATATTAGCTAGTATACAGGACAGAGGCATATTGCTGGTACAGTTACTAAAATGCATTGGTCCTAGTACTGACTCCTTTGGTAACTAGTGAAATAAAAAGGGAGATAAAATGGAGTTACTTCATTTGACAATATTTGCACTGCCTTGCAATAGCTCTTAAACTATTTTACAATGTGGGTGACTACCTCTGGATTAGTCATCTTTAAAGATTAAGCTACAGTGACTTAATGGTGTTGAATGCCTTTGGGGGGGGGGGCATGCAAAGGTAGAGTTTCCATTACCTCTTAGTTTTAACTCTTATAATTCAGACAAACCCCCGGATTCACGAATCCTCCGTGTAAGACTTAATAAGCCTTACTCGGAGGCTGCAGTTGAACGGTATGACGTCAGAGTGCCATGAATATTCATGAGGGCACGCTGACTCAACCGTAAGTCTTACACGGACCGTGTAGAAAAGCAGGGGGCGTGTCCGACTGCCGAGCAGTCTAAATGTCCATGCCCCTGCAAGGGTTGGAAAAGTAAAATGAAAACACACAAGAGCGAGTCTGCTCAAATGTCCTTGCACCCAACACCACACTCCCTGACATTGTAAACCCCCATCACAGTTATAAAAAATAAAACATTAATTTTATTTGTTTTAAATTCCCAAAATAGCCGCCCGTATTTGCGTGTGTGTGCGTGGGTGTGCCCATTGCTTAGCTGCAGTTAGCAATTCAGACATGGAAGAGCATAAGAAAGAATTTTTATGCAAATCACACCAAATAGCAATAGCGTAATGGTAGAGCGTTTGCACAAAGAGGAGGCATTCACGGTTCGAGTCCCACAACTCCCCTTCTTATTTATGTTTTAAATCAGTACATGAAATAATACCTGACATATATGATTAAAATATTAGTAAAAAGCAGTGAAATGGCTTATGTATCAGTGAAGAAAATATATATTTTAAAGGATCCTGATATATAATTGCCTGCAGTTAAGCAGCGCTTTACCCAGCGCAATAGAGTTGCCCAGAGTTAAACTGAGCTTTAACCAGCGCAATAGAGTTGCCCAGAGTTAAATAGTGGCTTACCCAGCGTAATAGAGTTGCCCATAGTTAAATTATACTTTAACCAGCGCAATCTGTTTGCGTGGATGTGTGCGCCGTGCCAACCAGGGCACCATAGGGCAACGTGGAGCAGTGTAGAGCAAAGTTGCTTAAACACAGCCACACCCCCTAGCCTGTCTGGACAGTATTAAAATAAAATGAATGACAAGGTTCGAACCCAGGACTCTGTGCACCATAATCAAAGTACTGAACCACTAAGCCATGACAGCTTAGGAGAAACAGCCACTGTTAACATAAATATACTTAGAAATGGTAGATTAACCATTACTAAGCAGGTCTGCAGTCAGCCGAGAATTTTCAAAAATGGCCAATCACAAAAAAGTGCGGGAAATGCGGCATATAAAAGCCCCATAGGCGGGAATACTCGCCATAACTGATTGCAGCTCACATCTGCAGTTAGAATGGCTGGTGCTGGAGAGGGTACATGCTTCCAAGCACAACGTTGGGGAATCAAGGAGTCGAAATACATGGTTTGGCTCCTTGTCCACCGTCATGAGTCAAGACTCCTGCAGGGCCAGTTCCAAGGGACGGTGTACAAGGCAGAGGCTTGGAACTGGTTAGCTCATGATCTCATCAGTGCCACAGACGTTCCTCAGACTGGTGAGCAGGTCCGTCACCACCATGCAGACCTGAAGAGATGGAAGCAGGACCGCCTGAACCAATGGATACAGGAGGCCCGTGGGATGCAAGATGCCCCACAACTGAGTAGGTAGCCATGGAATGCAGTATGTAAGAATTGATACTGTGCACATATGTTAGGCAGGGCTATGGCATCAATGACTAGGGTGGTTTACTGGTACTACTGTAACCGTACTTTACATTCATTGCAATGGATGACATCTTTGTTTGTGCATTAGCGTGAAATATACCCCTGTGGAGAGGTTGTGCATTGTGTCACAAACAGTGTGCCGGGTACTGTTGTATAGTGGTTTGATATATAGAGTCTGCCAGGCACTGTTAGTCAGTTGTGGCCTGAGAACCAATATGTGGTATTGAACGTGTGTATCCTCTGACAGACAAACGGATGGTATATATGGCAGTGAAGTGATATCTGTGGTTAAGGGTGTAAAGTGTGCCACAGGACTTACTCACACATATTGTTCATTTCTCTTTCAGCCTGATGGCCCACAAACATAACCCATCTTACACAGCAGAGGAGGAAGAGGTGATCCAGCAAAGCCTGGTGCAGCACTACACACTGTTGTTTTCCAAAAGCAGCCAGCACCAGCATGCGCGGACTGCACTGTGGCAAGATCTTGTTCGTCGGGTAAATGACATAGGCATGCATTAATGGACATATGAGCAGGTACGCCATCACTGCAGTGATTTAATTAGACATGTCTGGCAGCGTGCGTTGGATATCCAGAGACAACAGCTTGCCACAGGTGGTGGGGTGGCCATTCATCCCCCCTCACCAGAGTGGAGGAGCTGCTCCTAAGCATGGTGGCTCCTGGACAACAACAGCAACTCCCACACACATGTGTCATCATGGAGGCCAGAGCCACCCAGCATGTTTACATGGAGCGTGCAGGTAACATGCCCTAGCTGTAGACTACAGTTACCTGTATTGTTAGATTATGCCTATGTGAGATGTGTACTGTGTGTTTAGCAGTTGTGCTGCCTAGTGCTGTGCAATACTGATATTTGGAATATTATCTGGACACCTGTGACTGTCGACTGTTGTTCTACTGTAGTTTAGCAAACCCACAGTAGCAATGCCACAGTTGTGGCCACTGACGAACTCTCTCATATTCTCGTAGGTCCCTCTGGTATGACAGCAGGGCAGATGATCCATGCTGGTGAGTGTGGTATAACTGCAATGTTCGTAATGAAATGTGCATGTCATAGGTGAGGTGTAGGCCATGTACACATAACACACCTAAGCATAATGCATGCCGTGCATGTTTGTTGTAAGATGTTGCACAGCTCAGTAATGTCAGTAGCTGCCTCAATGACATGCAATACACAGAGCATCAGACACAGTTGTAGCATCACCGTACTGCACATTGGATAGGCATAGTTGCTACAGCTGTACACAACATAACACGTTTATCATAAGCAGTACACCTCAACATGCTACATATGGCATTACCACACACCTGCTGTAAGGTCACACTTCAGTATCCCACATGTCATCCACACACACATGATAAACCTCAGGGGTAGAGGCCTATCATGGGGCTGTGCAACACTCTTCAACACATAACACAGTCATGTTAGGCAATGCTCCCTGCACCCACACACCCATGTACAAAGTGGCTGTGTAATTGTGAACATAGCCACGGCACTGCAGTACAGGTACAGCATGCTAGGCAGTGGTCTGTCACACATTAGTAGCCATGAGTGACCACATGATGCATGATGATGATCGCTCATGGTACTACACCCCATCCTGTTACAGTGACCACAGTACTACACATAGCAGTCATTGCTTTGCACCTCAATGTTGTGTGTGTGCAAACATATGCACCTATATACAATATGCATAGCATATTGTGTGTGTGCTTACATATGCCAGTATACACAATATGCATAGCAGTCACCATCTGTACAAAGTGACACATATATGGAATGCTATTGGGTGTATAGGTCACATGACACTCATTGGGTATGTGTGGTGTATAATGTTGCAGTCATGTGGCATGCCATGTCATGGCTGGCACCAACATATCTGCAATATGTCCCGCACTCACCATAACCACTGTACAATGGGCATGTCGAGCATTTGGATTCCTTCATGTCTACATGCACCACTCATCCCGTGCGCGTACACAGCATGCATGTACTACACCTGTGCCCAGTATTATCTGCTATGGACACAGACACTGTAATCAGACATGGAAATCTATCTGTCACACAGATAACACATGCAGCCATGGTATGTATACCTGTCAGTGATGGTGCACAGGACATTGCAGAGCTGATAATTCTTGCACAGCAATGTTGTGTCCATGTACACATTGTGTTCCAGGGTGTAGCCAATCACTGAGCAACTATACACATGCATCAAAGCCATGTATACTGTCATGAAATAGGGCTGTCTACACTCACACTGCATGGTCTTGAGCAACACATAGTCTGCATACTGACACGTGTGAGGTGACTGTTTGCCTTGTGATACTGTCACCCACCTTCACCCACTACTGAGTATGTGTTGGATTGCTGGTGTGTGTGTGTGTATCTGCTGTAGTGAGGAGTGTATTTGTGTGCATGTGTTCATGTGTGCATGTGTTCATGTGTTCATGTGTGCATGTGTGCATGTGTGCATGTGTTCATGTGTGCATGTGTTCATGTGTGCATGTGTGCATATGTGCTAACATCATGTACAGATTGTAAAGTGTGTTTCCTGTCTTCCTCTCACAGGTGTTGAGTTTGGGGTGGCTGAATGCAGCAGGGAACCTGAAGTCACTACCACAAATAGTGGAGATGATGAGACATGTATTGTGGCACAGGCAGGTTTGTCTGGGTCTGTCGTTGGTCTGCCAATCGACAGTACACAGCATTCAACCCCATCTATGTGCACACTCATACTGCCAATACATCCCTCATCACCAATGGCCTTAGCCGAGGGACAGCATACAGCTGAAATTGACCAGGATACTGTGGTACCTATGGCACTTGCATCCCCTCACAGCAGCCATACCCAGTGTCATATTGCCCCTGGCAGATGTGCCCTCACAGGTCTTACAACCACAACTATGTTCCAGGCTGTAATGCAGGCACAGGCATGTATGGAATGGTACACCAGTCAGGGACTAAGGGTGCAGAGGGCCCATTATACTGCTATCAATGACAGCATCCGTGACCTTGCCGGTGCCATCCGGAATTACACCAAGGTCATTGATAGACGTTGGGGGAAGACATTAGATGCCCTCCACAATGTATTTTCCATGAGCCAGGACCGTGCGGGACAGGTGAGACGTTGGCGCGGATGCATGCCAGCAACATCAACAGCTGGCAGTCATCACGGATGGCCCACAGATCACAGCTGCTCCCGTAGTGGGAGTACCAGCCCCAGCAATGCTGGGGCTGGCCTGTTGATTGACCATCCTAGTAGACCACATGCACGTGGCTCTGGCCAGTCCCAGCAGGGACATGGATTCACTCAACATACCTCTGCCTCTGATGATAGTACCCAGTCAGGGTTGGTACCCAATACTGTCTGAAGCACCCCTGCCAGGCACAGGTACTGTATCTGTGGCCAGAGACAGTGATCTGTACAGCCTGGCAGGTACAGTCTGTGGCTGTCCCACAACCTCCTGTATATGGCAGCCACATGGTGGAGCTGTGTGCATGCAGACACACACACATTAACCAAACAACTAGGGCTCACACATACACACACACATTACATCAACATTGGCCCATGCTATACTGTTGTCCCTCACACACACACGCACACACAGACATGTTGATTGGATGGGTCAATGTCGGGCTCTGGCAAACCAACAACACACCCTGTGCATATGATGACACCTGTGCCACCTCCTGTCATCTGTAACATTGATGCAGGAACAGGCTAACATGGTGCTGATGCACAGGGTGACATTATAGCAGTGTAGCAATTATAGTAAGTTGTCAACAGGAAAGTGTAATGATATCCTTGTAGGTATATCTGAGCAGACGTGATGCATCAAAGCTCTGATTGTCAATGTAGCATTGTTTATACCAGTGTTAGGTCTGAGTATGTATCGTCCGGCCATGTGCCACTTGGCTGAAGTGTAGAGTGTTGCCAGCATGTGTTAGTGAGTGGACAGTATGTGTGTGATGTGTGCAGTACAGATTAGCAGGTGTACATCTGTGAACATGGTGGGTGTGCACTGTCTGCATGTACGTGCATAGTGGACACATGGGACGTGTGACATACCCTGTTTTACACATTGTTAACATCTCATAGTATCTCTCGATGGCCAGTATGCATTTTACTACAGATAAAACTCGACACGGCTATTAATAGGACGTGCTGGAGGGATAGATTCATCACCCAAAGACTCCCTATGCTGTGGAATAAAATCCCGGTATATGTGAGGCAGAGCACCTCGCTGGCCTTGTTCAAGAGAAATCTTGACCAATGGATGGGAGATCGCAGATATACCCCAGGGATTACCTCAGTGTCACTGCTCAACAGAGGCACAGCAAAATAATGGGTATAGTTCCCCATACTAAAGGGGTGGCGTAAGCCACAAAACTATGGGCTAGGCTTATAAATGCCCTCGGGCAGATAGCCTAGTATGAACCTATGAACCTATATGTACTAACATGGGTGCACATGTGTATATGACATGGGTTGACACTATGCTGTGGGTGATACTGTTAATATCTGTCAATATTTTGCATTCTGGTAGTATACACAACTTCAACAGCATGACTATAACCAATCATTAGATGATGTCCTGACAACTGACACACAGTTGTAGGGAACTCAGTAACAGTGGGATCCTTCCGGTACTATACTATAACAGTAACCAGTGGTATTGACCGCCGTTCCTGGGACCACACCTGTTTGGCATATAGGCCTCTTAGGTACATGCAAACACACTAGGGATATGTCCATCCACATCTGGAAATGCATGCATTGGCCTACAATGCATTCTCTGGATGGGACACATATCCTACACAAGGGTATCATACAGACAGATACCTGTTGTCCGGCACATGCTGTATTGCACTAGGCTGACTATGGCATAGTCATCCACATTTACTATACATACTATCCCGACAGTACCACATAGGTGGTAGCCCCCAACATGTATGTTGGGTACCAATGTGTACCTACAACCACGTGTTATGTCATCTGTCCCTTGGTATTCACATAGCCAGAGGTATTGTGGCATCCCTCGGTGTATTACATAAGACATTAGGGGCCTGAATGCATATCCACAAGGCTGTTGTACACCTATAATGACTGTCCATTATTGCCAGTCGTTGTTGTGTATGAACACGCGTGACATATATCCCAGGCATGTACCCTCACTCACACTACTCTATAGTAACTGTCATGGGTGTGTGTGGCACAGATGACCTTGGCCACAGATCACTACAGTGGCCGGCCTTGTCACATACATGCATATGTGACCTACGATCTGAGAAGCAGCGGCACAATTTGTCAAAGGAAACAAATATATTCATGTAGTATGCAGGCTTCACACCTATGTACTAATTGAGGTCACATGTACATATATTTATTTGCCACACAGATACCTGATGTGTACAATGCACATACTGTTTTAATCCTGCTATGTCATAGCATAGTATAAGCAAAACCCACACTGCATTGACCAACAGTGTCACACACACTCAGCAATTGCAGGTTTTAAACCCCTACCTAACTATGTTATGATACTAGGCTTAAAAAACTGCTTGAAACCACCACGAAGAGAAAAGTTGTAGTTCTTTTATTAATAAAAACAAAAACGAGCGCTTTCACGCAATACAATGCACTTCATCAGGTTACTTTTTATCCATCGTGTGAGGATCGGTCAAGTCCAAAAACAGGAATACCAAAAGCAAAAACCAAGACCGATCATCCAGAGGTTCCTTGCATCAAAGGTAGAAGAACGAGGCTTAAAAAACTGCTTGAAACCACCACGAAGAGAAAAGTTGTAGTTCCATATACATCACAGATACACACACCTCCGGGTTAGTAGCACTGCATGAAGCATCGCAGACCATACATATGCAACTAACATTGTGCAAAACTGCCTTTCAGTTTGTTGCCTGCTACAGACCACCCTCCCAAACTCAGGAACCACACTCGGCTTACCTGGGAACAATGGAGAATATGAAGGTCTCCCCAAACACCATTATATTGGGTGACTTCAAATACCCAAACATTGACTGGGGATACTACTCAAGCCCCAACACCCTCGCCCAACAGTCGCTACTATTTGTAAACTCATATGTTATGGCACAACCGGTCACCACACCCACAAGAGGGGAAAACATATTGGACCTGATCATCACCAACATGGGGACTCTATGTTCCACACCAGCGATATACCCCTCATCGGTAAGGTCAGAACATACATTTATCTCACTGGACATCCATATCCCGTCCCCACACCCATCCTGGGTAATCTTGGTGAATTTCTCATAAGCAAACATCTCACTTCACCAAAGCAAGGTGGTATCCTTCAGAGACCCTGGGACAGTGTTAAATACGGCTCAGACTGCTGAATCCTTTACATACACATTCTATGGACACCTAGTGGACTGCATGGATTATGCTATCCCAAATAACAACAAGACTCACTCCTCCAATGGCAGGGGACCTGCCTGGTAGACCCCGGCTATTAATAAGCTATACAACGAAAGGAGGAAGCTACTTCATGATAGAGCACAATCCCAGACAGGGAAGACATCTGTGATCTGTACTAGCAGACAGCTACGATCACTCATGAATTTATCTAAGGCCCGCTTCTAACAGACAATTGCACCAGACACGTAGGACAATTGCAAGGCCTTCTTCAGTTATGTCAGGAACCTGGGTGGACACTCACTGATATGCTGTGAGTTACTGCATACTGACTAAACATACCCTGAACCCACTGACATTGCCAACATCCTGGCCAACAGGTTCAGTGCAGATGTCTCCCCCCCATCCCCTCTAAGGAGCAACTATCCATCCCAACAGAGTGTAACCTCCCTGACATCACAAATTAACAGGTGAGTGCTGCCCTCCCCAAAGCAGACAACAAAGCATCAATGGGACTAGATGGTGTCCTGGCCTGCATCTTACACGAGCTTCATGACAGACGTAACCCTCACATTAAGTCACTGTTAAATATCAGAGTTACTACAGGATATGTACCCAAGGAATGGCGTAAAGCGACAGTGGTCCCACTCCACAGAGTTGGTGCCACAATGGACCACAGACAATATTGCCATATAAGCCTAACTAGCCTGTACTGCAAAGCTATGGAGCGTATTGTCATGGGACTCATACACATAGACATCGGGAACCTACAGACACTGTGTCCTACACATTTCAGCATTGTTGTGGGCAGATCTTGCCTCTTGAACCTGTTTGTATTCTTTAAACGGTTACCAGGTCCATCGACATAGGGATTCACACAGCCTACCTGGACCTTGCAAAACCCTTCAACACAATATCCCACTTGGCCATTATGCATAGGCTCACCAGCGTCGATATGGACACATATCTCACACGATGGATTGCTACCTGGATCAGGGATAGTACCCACATGGTGAGTATTGCAGATGCCATGTCTGACTATACATCAGTTACATGTGGCATCCCACAAGGCTCAGTCCTGGGACCTCTCTTGTTCAGTACATATTTGTCTGACGTACAGGCTAACACAGGAGGAATATGGTTGACCATGCTCCCAGATGACTGCAAACTGGGTGCCATAATTAACTCTCCAGCTGGCACATGCATACTCAAACAGGGTCTCACAGAGATGGATGACTGGTGCCTGAGCCATGGCCTACAGCTAAATGCCATTAGTTGCATAGTCATCCCCTTTGGGAATAACAACATGTCCACACATTACCACATAGGTAGCAATCCATTACATATGGTAGGAGTTGTTAGGAGTTTGGGGACACGACTTGTTCGTACTGTCGCCTTTGACAATCACGTTGCCAAAGTGGTTAGACAGACCTTCTATATAGCCCATCTTATCCCATATGGTTTCACATCTAGATTGAGTGAGGTCATTGTGCCCCTATACTCATCACAACCATGCTTGGTTACAATGCCACATTTGGGATGTACCTTACCCGTCACCTGCAGCAACTGTAACTGTAATGGCCACAAAAGTTCCTCACCAAGCAGATCTAGGGACTCACACGGATGCCCTGCACAGTTCGGATACAGTAACTCCAGCTCTACTCAGTCGCTTACCGCCTACTCAGGCATGATATGTGCCTGTTGTTTATGAAAATACCCAACCCAGAATTACTGGACATGCTCCACCTCAGGATATCCGACTCCCTTGGAGCTACACACTCCAGGGACATATACCTCAGCACAGATGTTAATAGGACATGCTGGAGGGACAGATTCTTATCCCAGAGGCTCCACTCATTCCGGATTGTAATCCCGGTTTCGCATAGGCAGAACCACCCACTGACCACCTACAGGAGACATCTTGACAACTGGATGGGTGATCGTATGTTTACCCCTGGGATATCTTCTGGGTCCCTGCTACACAGAGGCACACTAGACTAAATGTACATTGGCTGTCTTGTGTGACCTACTATTCACAGGCACAGTGTAGTAATCTGACAGGGTTGCGAAAGCCAAACACACTCTGGCTAGGCTTGTACATGCCCTAGGGCAGATAGCCTAGTATCAACCTCTGAACCTATGATAATGTTCGGGATGCACAATGTTTATTGCTGATACTGTTTGCAGGTTTTTATCGTCTTTGCTTTCCCAGTTTCTATGAACAACTTAGGTATCTGCAGAACATATTTGATTATGACAGGGTTCCACTATATTATATATGTATCTGTTGTCATATAACTGTGTGCACAGGGTGGATTGCTGGATAGTGAGAGGTTCCTGGGTTAACACATGCAACTGCCAGATATGTGTGGCACACTGCTGTACTCAGACATGGCCTAAGTGTGTGAGCATGCCCAGTTCAGGCTTTCCGTGTTTTGTTGCCTGACATTTGTCTCATTTATTCAAGTGTGTGAGCATGTCCAGTGTGACCATTCAGTATGTTGCTGTCTGAGGTCCACTACATTTGTTGATGTGTGTGAACATGACCAATATTAGCATTTATACTGTGTGTGTTGGAAGTCAGGTTCTATTCTTACTGCAGGACTCACCTTTGTGTCATAACTCAACAGGGATTATGCTGTGCCTGCAGGGTTTCCATGAGATACTTTGCATAGACTTATCAACATTTCTTCATACAGGCTGACCACTGCAATACTGTCATGGTTTAGTGGTTCAGTACTATGATTATAGTGCACAGTATCCTGGGTTCGAGGCCCATCACTGCTTTATATTTTCATACTGAGCAGACCAGACTGCTTAAGGGCCAGTAGAGCAAATATGAGCATGTTGGCTTTTGTTCAGCTATGCCCAACTTAGACCAAGCTTGTCCGACATTGCTCAATATTAACCAACATTGCTGGATGTTGCCCAATATTACTCAACATTGACCACAGTTGTGCTAGTTGCTGTGTGCGATTTTGTTTACATATACTACATGGTGGTAAATGCTGTTTGGCACTGCTTTATATTGCTTAACACATGGCAATCATGCCTCAGGTGGTGCTGCAGGGCTGCCTATGTTGGATTCATAGGTTCATAGGTTCATAGGTAGGTACTAGGCTATCGGCCCTAGGGCCCATACAAGCCTAGCCAAAAAATGTACCCTGGCTTTCGTCACCCAAGAAAATTATTTTCCTGTGTCCCTGTCGAGCAGAGCCACAGAAGTGATCCCCAGGGAGAATTTCCCATTTCCCATCCAATCATCAAGATTTTTCTTGAAGAGTGCTAATGAGGAGCTCTGTTTGACATAGATAGGTAGTCTGTTCCAGAGTATGGGAAGTCTCTGGGACAGGAAGCTATCCCTCCAACATGTTCTGTTTATTGTGGTGACAAGGTTAAGGTCCCTAGAGCGTGTAGCTCGGAGGGATTGTGATTTCTTTAAGTGGAGCATGTCCAACAGCTCTGGGTTTGACATAGCTTTGTATGTTAGGCAGAGATCACCCCTGAATAGGTGATATGCGACGGAGTAAAGCTGGAGTTTTTTGAGACGGTCTGCGTAAGGTATCTGTTTGAGGCCAGTTATCCTCTTTGTGAGGTATTTCTGTGACCTTTCCAGTTGTTGTAGATGTCTTGTGAGGTACATACCAAAAGGGGCGTTGTACTCTATAATGGGTCTAATGAATGATGAGTAGAGGGGAACAATGACCTCTTTTTTTCTGGATGAGAATCCTTTTGTGATGAGATGAGCCACGTAGAAGGATTTCCTGACCACTGTGGCGATGTGATTATCAAAGGAGAGACTACTGTCCACCTGTGTCCCAAGGTCTCATCACATTTTCGGCATTAAGTAGACTACCAGCTATGTGGTAGTTCATGGGTACAGAGTTTTTACCAAAGAGGATGACAATACACTTTTTGGCATTGAGCTTCAGGCCATGGCTTTGACACCAGGTATCTGTCTCACTGAGGCCCTTTTGTAGTTTGTCCACATCGTTAGGAGTTTTGATTATGGCTCCTAGTTTGCAGTCATCTGCAAACTTTGTTAGCCAAAGACCTTCTGTGTTGGCCTGCACTTCAGAGAAGTAAATACCAAACAGGAGAGGACCCAGGACTGAACCCTGTGGTACTCCACTTGTCACTGGTCTGATGTCGGATTTGGAATCCGCTACTTTCACAGTGTGGGTTCTGTCCATGAGCCAGTTGGCAACCCATCTTGTGACATAGGGATTTATACCTAGTTTAGTGAGCTTATCTATAATTCCAGAGTGGGGGATGATGTTGAAAGCCTTGGCGAGATCTAGATAAGCTGTGTGAACCATTTTACCCTCATCTATGGCTTTGGTGACTGCTTCAAAGAAGTCAATCAAGTTTAGGAGACATGATCTGCCTTTTACAAATCCAAACTGAGTAGGGTCCAGAGTTTGGAGATTACCAATGTCTTTGTTTATGAGTTCCACGATGATACGTTCCATGGCCTTGCAGACCAGGCTTGTCAGGCTAATGGGGCGGTAGTTCCCGGGGTCTGTTGTGGCTCCCCCTTTGTGGAGTGGGATAACTGTCATGGTGCGCCATTCAGTGTGTACAAAGCCTGAGGTGAGGCTATGATTGAACATGGCACTTAGGTAGGGTGCCAGTTCATTCTGTAGTTCGTGTAGAACGCAGCCTGGGATATTGTTAGGTCCCAATGGATGCTGTGTTCTTGGCTTTGGAGAGTGTGTTTTTTACCTGTGCAGCCATGATTATAGGAACTTTGCATTCTTCTGGTATAGAGATGGGCCCTCTAGGGGGTGAGAGGGGGGTAAAGTTAGCACTGAACCTATCTGCTAGGATGTTGGCAATATCAGTTGGTTCTGTATATTTAGTGCCATTATGCTGTAACTCAGAGCAGATCTGAGTGTTCCCATTTAGATTCTTGACATAGCTATAGAATGCTTTGTGGTTGTCTTTAGAGTCAGTGGCAATTTTGTTTTTGTAACTAGCTTTGGAGGATTTTATGAGGGATCTCAGCTTCTTACTGAGGTTGACCAGGGAGTTCCTCCAGTCATGGGATTTTGCAACAGTTTCTTTCTTCTGTTGTAGAGCTTGTTTATGGCAGAGGACCACCAGATTGGCTTCCTTTTTTTGGAGGATAACATCTTGGTTCCATTAGGTATAGGATGATCCATGCACTTGTGTAAGTGCTTATAAAGTGGATTTGTGTAGGATTCGGCAGTCATACCTCTATTGTCCGTCTGCATGGGTGTCATGAAGTTTGCCACTTCTGTCTTAAGAAGTGTGAAGTTGGCTTTTGAGAAGTGTTTTATGATGGTTTCCCTAACTGGGGCTGGGGGTGGGATGTGGATGTCTAGGCTAATTAGCTTGTGGTTGGATCTGACAAATGAGGAATTGACCTCTGGTGTGGAACACCGGTTTCCCATGTTGGTAATGACCAGGTCTAGGATATTGCTGCCCCTGGTGGGGGTGTGAATAAGTTGATCCAAGGCATTGGAATTTATGAATTCTAGAAAACGTTGAGCAAAAGAGTTGGTACATGAGTAGTTTTCCCAGTTAATGGTGGGGTAGTTGAAATTGCCCATTATTAGGGTGTTAGGCTGTACCCTAATATTTTCCAGTGTATCAAGAAATGAGGAGTGGGAATCCTGGGGCATGGTAGCGGATCTGTAGCAAGCTACAATTAATGAATATGGACACGCCTCCGCCTTTAGTGCTTCTTTCTGGGTTAGGTGGCCGAAAGGTGTGGTATGAATTGAAGCCTGGTAATGCAGGGGTGCTCTCTGGAGCTTTGAACCAGGTCTCTGTCACTGCACAGATGTCAACGTTCTCCATTTTAAGGAGTGCCTCGAGTGAGTGCATTTTGAGGTTTAGACTTCTAGCATTGAGTAGCATTACCCTCGGATTTTGCTTGCTTGTACCTGTTACGGTGGTGAATTTGTCATTTGAACCTTGCCTAAAAAAGGCACTATAGGGGTGGCAAGAGCCTTAGCCAGTATCCGGAATCCTTAGGACGACAGGTGCAGGCCATCTCTGACAAAGCATCGTGGACTGTCGATCATGTCATCCCAGGCAGACAAATACTGGATCCCCTTAGAATGACACCAGAAGCTTAGCCAATTGTTGAAGTCAATCATTTTGTCCTTGTACTGTGGTATAATTCTGGGTGATGGCAGGATGCTACTCAGGGTTAGGGTCATACCTGCCTGGGATACAAGATTGGAGAGCTCCTCCATGTCTCTTTTCATGTAGTCCAGGGAGGTACGTCTCAGGTCATTCACACCAACATGGACAATGATGGTGTCATATTTGTACTTATTGTGGAGTGACCTGAGTGCATGCGTTATGTGGCGGATCCTGGCACCTGACAGGCAGCTGACAGTAACTTTCTCCTTGTTTAGTCTAGTGAGTGGAACATCAGTGTGCCTGACTATAGAGTCACCTATGACTAGAGTGTTGGGTATGTTGTTATGCCTTATGGGCTGTGGTTGAGTGGCACTCTGAGTTTGTGGGCTATGTGTCATTTGGGTTGTGTTGGGGGGTGGAGTTTGCTTGCGTTTATGTTTTGGATGTCCCTGATGCTTGGGCAGGTTTTTATTGAGAGCCTCCGTGAATGTAGGTGTGTGTTTTGTGTTTCTATGTGAGCGTTTTGGTGGTGTAGGTTTTGAGGGACTATATGATGAGTGTAGTGTGGTGCAAGTGTTTACCTTCTCTTGACTGTCTAGTCCAGTCTTGGGTGAAGAGAGCTTTGCTTCCAGTTTGGCTATATAAGTGCATCTCTCACAGGTTGTAGTGTTGGGTGGTAGGAGGAGAGGGTTGTCTGTGTACATGAGGCAATTGCTGCATTTCCCCAAGATGCCCAGATTCATCAGGTAGACAGGAGAAATCACTGGGAGCTGACCCTTAGACATGCCTGGATAAGTGCTTATTTATTAAGTACTAAAAACTGCTTTCCACTAGACAAGTGAGGAAAGTTGAGTGTTGTAGTAATTTGCAGCTTATGTAGTGCTTACAATGAGTTCTGAACAAGTGCTGAGTTCAAAGAAACAGATTTGAGTGCTGAAACTAGAAAACTGGCTAGTTATAAGAAAAAAAAACTAAGCCAGAAGGCTTCCCTCCAACACAGAAGGGCTTGGGGGCTCAGAAGCCTACAAACAGTCTATACCACTTAACAGGAAAGGCAGGAAACAAGCTTAATTTTTTTTTCTGTTTCACAGATGCTCTCTTTGTACACAGTAGGAGTGCCTGAAATCAGAATATGACCTCACTGCACTCAGTTGAGTGAGCAAATGAGATGGGCCCAGAAGGAGTATCCAAACACAAATTTACAAGAGGGGCGGACAGTTTCAAGGCCACTAAGATTAACACCAAAACAAAAACAGGGACGGTGGGTGGGACTAACTGAAGAGCAGAGTCAAAACTTCCAGTTCAGTTAATATTCCTGCAACACAGTTAAATCAATTTAAATACTGTATTATTTGAAAAAAAGTGCAGATAAAGGTACTTAAATTCTCTTATACGTCCAGTTGAATACAGCTAGATCTTAGCCAGCGAAAGTTGAGGTTTTTAAGCAGAAAATATTTCAAACTGTACCACTTAAATAGGTAAGGACAGGAAATCAAAGAATGTGGCTACCCCCACACCTGCAATTACTAACAAATAATAAAATTCAAGCAAGCACTGACTGAAGAGCAGAGTCAAAACTTCCAGTTCAGTTAATATTCCTGCAACACAGTTAAATCAATTTAATGCACATACTACACTCCCTATACATGTTTGAAAGAAGGTAGTGCCAACATAGGCATCCCTTTTACTATATGTGCGAGTCAGAGAGATTGATAATTTCCAGAGTTCCTACTGAGCCAGTGTATGTGCTATGCGTTGCCTCTTTGCCAAGGCCAAAGCATACTGGGCATGCCTCCTTCTGCCTACTGGGGCAGGCTCAGGTTGTTCCTCCTCTGAGTCACTCTCTGCCTGTGATGGCCTTGGCAATGGTGGGGGGCTGTTTGGCCCAGGCCTATGCTGGCCCTCCTGCAGCTGTTTTCACAGGATCATATTATGTAGCATAGCACATACCATGACAATTTGGGTACATGTAGTTGGTGAGTACTGCAAGGCTCCACCAGATGTGTCCAGGTGCCGGAACCATGACTTGAGCAGCTCAAACACACGCTTGATTAAATTTCGTGTTTGTGCGTGTGCCTCATTATAGTTTCATAGTTTCATAGTATAGTACTAGGCTATCTGCCCTGGGGCATTTGTAAGCCTAGCCATAGTGATGTGGCTTTTGCCACCCCATGAAATGGTACAAAAATGTACAGAATAAATCTAGAATACTGTGCCTCTGTCTAGTAGTGGCACAATGAAGGTCCCCTTATATAATAGAATTAGTTTACTGTGCCCCTGTCTAGCAGTGACACAGATGTGACCCCTGGGGTAAACATACGATCTCCCATCCACTCATCAAGATTTCTCTTGAAGAGAGTCAGTGAGGGGCTCTGCCTAATACGAACTGGGATCCTGTTCCAAAGCATGGGAAGCCTCTGGGTTATGAATCTATCCCTCCAGCATGTCCTATTCATACTTGTGCCGAGGTTTAAGTCTTTAGCTCTCGTGGTCTTGATGGATTTGGATTTTTTGAGGTGGAGCATGTCCATCAGATCCTGATTGGACATGGCCTTGTACGTCAGGCAGAGATCACCTCTGAGCAGGCGGTATGCTACTGAATAGAGCTGAAGTTTCTTTAGTCTGGCAGAATAAGACATATGTTGGAGACCCTTGATCCTTTTGGTGAGGTACTTTTGTGGTCTCTCCAGCTGTTGCAAATGCCGGGTGAGGTACATACCAAATGGGGCATTGTACTCAATCATGGGTCTGATGAGGGAGGAATATAGGGGTACAATGACATCCTTGGATCTGGCTGTGAATCCCTTCATGATGAGGCGTGCAAGGTAGAATGTTTTTCTAACCACTTTGGCAACGTGGGTGTCAAATGAGAGGTCGCTGTCTACTTGGGTCCCTAGGTCTCTGATTACTTTTTCCATACTCAGTGGGTTGCTGTCTATGTGATAATTTGTGGGTACTTTGTTTTTTCCAAAAGGGATGACTATACATTTTTTGGCATTTAGTTTAAGGCCGTGACTACGGCACCAGTTGTCCGTTTCAGTGAGGCCTTTTTGTAGGATGTGTGTGTCTGCTGGTGTATCGACTATGGCACCTAGTTTGCAGTCATCTGCAAACTTTGTCAGCCACAGCCCTCCCATGTTTGCTTTAACATCTGAGAAATAAATGCTGAACAAGAGGGGTCCCAGGACAGATCCCTGTGGGACACCACTTGTGACTGGCTTTGAGTCTGACATTCCTCCATTTTAACTTTATGGGTTCTGTCCTTTAGCCAGTTTGCAACCCATCTAGTGACATAAGGGTTTACTTTTAAGCTGTTTAGCTTATCTATGATGCCTGAGTGGGGTATTGTGTCGAAGGCCTTAGCCAAGTCCAGGTATGCTGTATGGACTGCTTTGCCCTCATCAATGGCTCTAGTGACGGTTTTGAAAAAGTCAACCAGGTTTAAAAGGCAGGATCTGCCCTTTACAAAGCCGAACTGGGTGGGGTCAAGTGTCTGTAGGTCCCCTATGTCTCTGTTTATGAGTTCCATAATGATTCTTTCCATAGCTTTGCAGACCAGGCTAGTTAAGCTTATGGGGCAGTAGTTTCCAGGGTCTGTAGAGGCACCCGCCTTGTGGAGTGGGACCACTGTTGCTGTACGCCAGTGTTCAGGTACATATCCCGAAGTAAGGCTAAGGTTGAATAGCATTTTTATGTGTGGGTTTAGCTCCTCTTGGAGTTCACGTAACACGCACCCCGGGATACCGTCAGGTCCCATTGATGCTGTGTTTTTTGCTTTGTTTAGGGTGGTTCTCACTTGGACATCTGAGATGACAGGGAGATTACATTCAGCTGGGATAAGTATTTCTTCTTTTGGGGGTGAAGGAGGGGAGAAATTTGCACTGAACCTGTCAGCCAGAATGTTAGCAATATCTGTGGGTTCAGTGTATTTTTTGTTGTTGTGAACCAACTCTGAGCATATCTGAGGGTTTCCAGGTTTCTAACATAGCTGAAGAAGGCTTTGTGGTTATCTTTAGTGTCCTTAGCGATTTTTCTCTCAAAGTTTGCCTTGGATGTTTTTATGAGAGAACGTAGTTTTCTGTTAATGTTGATCAGAGATGTCTTCCCTTCATGGGATTTTGCTCTGACGTGCAGTAGCTTCCTTCTTTTGTTATACAATTTGTTTATGGCTGAGGTCCACCAGACAGGACGCTTACATTTGGTGGAGAGGGACTTGGATTTGTTTGGGATTTCATGATCCATGCATTCTTGGAGATGTCCATAGAAAGCATTTGTGAAGGATTCGGCATTGTGGGATGTGGTATCCACTGGCACAGTGGGCTTAAAGGATACCATCTCAGTCTTAAGAAGAGTGAAGTCTGCTTTTGAGAAGTTTTTCACTGTGGTCTTTTGTGCTGGTGGTGGAGGTGGGATATGTATATCCAGGGTGATTAGTTTGTGGTCAGATCTCACTAGTGAGGGGTGTACTTCCGGTGTGGAGCATTTTGTCCCCATGTTTGTGATGATCAGGACTAGTATATTATCTCCCCTAGTGGGAGAGGTGACTAGTTGTTCCAGCGCATTTGAATTTATGAATTCCAGGAACCTTTGGGCTAGGGTATTAGGGCTAGAATAATGTACCCAATCTATGTTTGGGTAGATGAAGTCTCCCAGTATGATGGTATTTTGTGATACATTCATATCCTCCAATGTCTTCAGGAAGGCTGAGTGGGATTCTTGAGATTGTGAGAGTGGTCTGTAACATGCTACCAGTTGTATAGCAGTTTTGCCTATGGTTAGTTGCACCTGTATGGTCTCTGATGCTTCATGTGTTGCTACTAACCTGGAGGTGTGGGTGTCCTTTATGAATATGGACACTCCCCCTCCCTTTGTGGTTCGGCCCGGGTTTTGGGGCCGAAAAGCATGATACGAGGTATAGCCTGGTAGTGCTGGGGTGCTCTCAGGAGCCTTGAACCAGGTTTTAGTTACTGCACAGACGTCGATGTTCTCCATGCTGAGGAGTGCATCAAGTGCCTGCATCTTGAGATTTAGACTTCTGGCGTTGAGCAGCATTACCCTTAGTTTTTCCATTTTTGTTTTCTAAGGAGGTGGGTTTGTCTTTTGAGCCTTGCCTAAAAAAGGCACTATGGGGGGTGGCAAGAGCCTTAGCCAATATCTGGAAGCCCAGTGGTGACAGGTGTAAGCCATCCCTTGCGAAGCAGCGTGGCTTGTCCAACATATCATCCCAGGCAGACAGACATTGGATCCCCTTAGAATGACACTAGTACTTGAGCCAATTGTTAAAGCTGATCATCTTGTCTTTGTATTGTGGTATAATTCTTGGTGAGGGCAAGATGCTGCTCAGGGTCAGGGTCATACCAGCCTGGGCTACATAATCGGAGAGCTCCTCTATGTCTCTTTTCATGTAGTCCAGGGAGGTACGTCTCAGGTCATTCACACCAGCATGGACAATGACGGAGTCATATTTGTACTTGCTTTGGAGTGACCTGAGTGCGTGTGTTATGTGGCAGATCCTAGCTCCCGATAGACAGCTCACAGTCACCTTCTCCTTATTCAGCCTGGTCAGTGGGACATCAGTGTGTCTGACTATGGAGTCACCTATTACTAGTGTATCAGGCAAGGTGTTTAGCCTTAAGGGCTGAGATTGGTCGACACACTGATTTATTGAAGTATGTGTTGCATGTGTTTTGTTTTGAGGTGGTGGATTTTTGGATGTCTGCTTTGGGAGCCTCTGTTGTTTTGGTAAGTTTTTTATTAGAGCCTCCGAGTATGTCTTTGTGTTTTTATGTGTTTGGTTTGCAGTTGTGGTAGGTCTATGTGGGACTGGGATTGTTGTGTGTGTGGTTGCCACCTCCTCCTGTCTGGTCATGCCAGCCCTGAGTTGAGAGAGTTCAGCCTCCAGTTTGGCTATATAGTTGCATCTCTCACATGTATTTGTGTTTGTTGGGAGGAGGAGAGGGTTGTCTGTGTACATGAGACAATTGTAGCATTGTCTCAAGATACCCAGATTGACCAGCTGAACTGGAGACGACGCCAGTAATCTACCACTCGACATGCTAGAACAGTATAAGGGAGTGGTATACCTTTAAGGGAAGTGGATATTCACAGGGGTGGTAAGTAGATGTAGTGCTTTACTTAGTACGAGAGTGCTTACTTGGTAGAGAAGTATTGAGAACAAGTGCGAGGCTTATAATACAGTGAGTAGTCTGGTTATACTAAGAGTAGAGCTTCCTTAAGGGAAAATTTGAAGAGCAGACTTGGCGGAGCCAGAAAAAGTTTAATCTTGTTTAACCGGCGCTGCGCTATGCGCACAACCGCGCAAAGCCGTGCAAATGCGGATTTTAAACAGTGAACTACAAAAGAGCTAGAAATGGTCCCAAACAACCAATTACTACAGCTTCTTGTGCTGAGATCACTTCCCCCAAGGACAGGTAGGCTGCTCAAGGCTCCCCACTCCCACTGGTGAGCAAAGAAACTTCCTTCTATCCAAGTAAGGTAATGGACAACACAGGAACTACACCACAGCCCAGAATACAGCAATGCCTGTAAACTGGTCTAAACTAGTCGAGGAAGGCGGGAAAACAAGGATTATTTTTTGTTTTTTTGGTTTTTTGGTAGAAACACACAGAAAATGCAGAAACAGTGATAAATTAGTTACACAGGCTAGCACACTTTAGTGGGCAGCCTCCACAATTAAATTAAACAAACAAACAAGCAAACTTTCGATCAAATTCGACTAAAATGTAACTTTAAGTGCAGATTTTAAAATAATGCAGCAATCAGTTAAAAAACAGTTCAGGCTAGTTCAAGGTAAGCTACAGAAGCTATTTCAAGTGAAAAAATAGCAAAGATACTTAAATCCAGAAGGTAGTCACTTTTCGGAGTTCCCTGCTGCTAGGACCACTCTGTAAACCCACGTGGAGCTTGTCTGAACAGTATAGCCAGAAAAAAACACCCAGAGGCGGATTTTAAACAGTGAACTACAAAAGAGCTAGAAATGGTCCCAAACAACCAATTACTACAGCTTCTTGTGCTGAGGTCACTTCCCCCAAGGACAGGTAGGCTGCTCAAGGCTCCCCACTCTCACTGGTGAGCAAAGAAGCTTCCTTCTATCCAAGTAAGGTAATGGACAACACAGGAACTACACCACAGCCCAGAATACAGCAATGCCTGTAAACTGGTCTAAACTAGTCGAGGAAGGCGGGAAAACAAGGATTATTTTTTTGTTTTTTTGTTTTTTTGGTAGAAACACGCAGAAAATGCGTTCCTGTTCAGGTGTGTGTGCGTTTCTGATGGGTGTCATCAGCCACGGCTCCAGTGCATAGCCAGCATCCCCCACTAGGTGACCATGTGGGATGTCCCCATTGGCAATTGTCTGGTACAGCTGCGTCAGATGCCAGATATGGGAATCATGGTAGCTTCCAGGGCAGCCAGCACACACATTCAGTATTATGCCCTGGGCATCACACATGACCTGGCAGTTGATGGAGGGGAAGCCCTTGCAGTTGAAGTAGACCCTACCCCACTCACCGGCTGGTGCTTTGATGCGTATGTGCATGCAGTCTATTGCACCCACTACCTCAGGGTATTCCGCTATTTGCTGGAAGAGACGCATATTGCTGGCCAATATCTCATGGGAATTGGGGAAATATACATGATCACCGACATGTGCTGACATGGCATCCAGGAACTGGTCTAGTACCCTGGATGCTGATGCGTGTGATATCCCCATCATATCACCAGTAGGTCTCTGGAAGTTACCTGTTGCTAATATTCTTAGGCCAACACATACCTTGGTTTCCACTGGGATGGGTTCCCCTCTGTTGGTTCCGTGTGTGAGGTGTGGCCTGCACAGCTCAACAATTTGCTGCAAGAGGTCTCTGTCCACTCTATAGCGATCCACTATCTCCAGCTCATGTAGCCCCTGGTAGGTTACCCTGGGCCTACACTCTTCTCCGTCTCCTCACTGTGGGTTGTCCAGCAGCATTCGCATTGTCACCACTCTCAGCATGTTGCATATGTTGCCTTATAACAGCAATGGCAGCCCCTAACATTTCTTTGTCTCAGTAAAGCTTTTTCAGTTTTCACTTCTATTAGCTTACTGCAGTGTTGCAGTGTCTCTTGAGAGAAACATAATGGACTGTTGTTTGCAGAGTTTTAAGTGCTGGGCTGGGCTGGGCTAGTGTACTGCCTGTGTAATTGCCTGATTCTGATTGTTTTCACCTGCTAGCTCTGCTAGTACTCCCTGGTAGCTTCCTCCTGTTTGTTGTGCTTCCTTTTTCCTTTCTGTTTCCTTGGGGGGCAGCGCCGCGCACACCAGCTCACATGCGCGCACACATGCTTACATGGACTCAAATATGCTTACTCTTGTTAAAACGTGTGCACACCGGCACAAACGCACTTACAACTCCTTAAACAGCCTTATACATGCTTACTCCGCACACTGTCTTACTCGGGTTTACAGGCACGCATACACGCTCATACCCGCTCAGCAAGAAACTTTAGTGTTATCCACGGCATACACCTTCAATTTCTTGGCTTTACCTAGCCTAGCTGTTGACACACCTCGTTCAATGATGTGTAAATGGCAGGTGACACATGCCACTCTGCTCCAATGAGCTTCACTTCTTTCATACATGCCCCCCTCGTGATGTCACCTATCTTCTACTCTGTTACTCCCCTTATCCTACTCCTACACTCCACTAACTGTGCTCATTTGCTATGTAAACTTGTGATTCACTGTCCTAACCCTCATTTACATAGGATTGCCTACTAATGCTTGGTTACATCTCTTAGACTGAGCTTCCCCCCTTAGCAACCTCTACTCGGTGGCCATGTTGTCTTCAGCCTGCCATTCACTTGCATTGTAAATTCATATTAGCATTAAAATCCACATTTGTGGATCTTCATTATTGATTTTCTGGTTTTTAGAGTGCAGCGCGTTTGTGCGGTGCTGCGCTATGCTTAAACCCTGGAGATCAGGATGAAAAAAAAAGTTATTTTATTTTTATTTTGCATCACTTAACATTGCCAATGGCTGCATTTTTGGCCATTGGCATGCTTACTCATGTGAATGCATCCTTTTTTTGGAGCTGTCACGGCTCCGTTTTGCTATTTGCAGAACCGTACTCAGTTGTCAACTGAGTACATTTCTACAAATAACACTACTCCCACTCAGACAGGTTTGGGTTTCCTGGATCACAAATTTACCTCATTTGCATAGCTTTCGCCTGCAATTGAGGTAATTTGCATATCCAAGCCCTGTCCGTGTAGGACCCGTTTAAGGAGCTCTGTTGCACCCCCCTACCGGCTGTTCCTGGATTGCTCGGCGGACATGTTGGCTGCATGGAGTCTTACTCTACTCTTAGACTCTGTGCAAGCCTTCGTGAATCCGGCCCAAAGAGTAAATATCTATGTCAACATCACAGCCTTTCCTAATCTCATTTTGTGAGTCAAAAATATATTCCTTGTAGGGGATTTTAACTACCCAAACAATTACTTTGCAAATTACTCAGTATCAAATAAATATGACTAGTTATTAACTGGCTACGTTAATCAAAACAGTTTTGGAACAATGTCTATGAAATCCAACTAGTAACGGTAACATCTTAGCTATCATACCAATAAACTACCAATCTTTCTGCTTTCCACCCATGATTATACTCCTGTTTATTTATTTATTTATTTATTTATTTATTTATTACTTTTGTTTACCAGGAAAGTCTGACTGAGCACAAGTCCCATTTTCAGTGGAGGTCCAGAGAGAAATACTCCATTCTACAGAATGAGTAGAAGCCAGTTATACAAGGTTTACATCATAAATGTACATGCAGTAGAGAGTCGATTATCCAAACTAATTGGGATCTAGGGTAGTTTGGATAATCAGACTGTTCAGACAATCAAACATACATTGAAACGGATAAAAAACTGCAACAATCTTGTTTTTTTCTGCATGCCTTTCAACCATTCAGTGATTCCAATGGACAATAAAGAATATCTTTAACACATGAGCGGGCTGCAAGCTCAAAAATATACATAAGTGAATATATATAATGTTTACATATTCAGACTTTATGATTTTTTCTACCCAAAACTTTGGAAGTCTGCATTTGGATAAAAATATGTATAATGTTTACATATTCAGACTTTATGATTTTTCCTACCCATAACTTTGGAAGGCTGCATTTGGATAATTGACGTTTCTGATAATTGACATTTGGATAATCGACTCTCTACTGTATATACTCTACATAGACTTTTAGTGATATGACAGTTAATCAAAAAATAATAAATGTATATACATAGAATAGTAAATGAACATACATAGAATTGTAATTATATAACAGTTAATGAAAACATGACAGTTAAATGAAGAATGCACTAAAATAATAGCTAATATCAAGCTTATAACAGTATAGTTACTTTCATATGGAATTGGCTGAAAACAGATATTGAGTAAGAGACCATAAAGTAATTATAGAATGAAGATGCTTACAAATTATGAATAAGTATTGAGGAGGTCCGGGTAAAAGGGATATAGAGATAGCAGTAAAGAGGGATAAATGATAGTCAGATAGAGATTGTGAAAAAGTAGCTGTATTATGGCCAGCTACCTAAAAGAATGGTGACATTAAGGGTTTGGAGATTATCCAGGAACATCACATGTACAGAGCTGGCAGCTGAGTAGGTAGAACTTTACTTGAGTTTGTCATATTTCTAGTGGGATAGAGTTGCAGGATTTAACGAGGTGGTGGGAGAGTAATGATTTGCCAGCAGAATTGTTGTTTTGGATACATGTAATAGGTATTTATCTGATTATCGTATTGTAATGAATGCAGATCATGATACCATTAGACTTTACCAGTAAAAATTAGGTTATAATACATTATATGCTTATGAAAGCACACAGGGATATAGTTTCAGTGAACCAAGTACATTTGCTCAGGATACTATCAGTATATTTATGCCATTAATTTCTGCATTCCTAAGCACATATTGATAAAAAACAAATATATAGGGAAACCAAACAAAAAAACCTTTGAGGAATTACAAAATTATTAATATACATACATATATATATATATATATATATATATATATATAAAATGCATAAAAGAGGGTCTACTTAGCTTTCAAAAATCTTCATAGTCATAAAAAAGTCTAGATTAAAGTATAGAAACTAACTTTTCTTATCAAATCTTCCAGTCTTGACTACAAACTCAGTTTGATCTCAAAGCCTTGAAACAATACTTCAATATTCCTCAACTGCTTTACACAACTGAAAAAGAAAATTGTGAATAAAACAGATTAACAAACAATTAAGCAAATAATAAAACAACAAAGTGATCACTATGCAATGCACTTGCAGAAAAATTCCATGCAAACTTCATAGCAGACAAATACATATTAGAGTAGTATATAAATAAAGGAATGGATTTTTTAATATAACTACACAAAGCATATATTAGAGTAGTATACAGATAATGGAAGCCATCTTTTATACAACTATAGATATGATAACTGCTGACACAAGTGAAAATTAGAAACTCAGGATCTATGGGATGAGACAATGTAGCTGATTTTTCCTATTCAGAAAAAAAGAAAAACCTAATTAACCTCTAACAAAATGCTAGAGTGTGGACACATCATGTCTGGCCAATGGCAACAAGTTACATTGGTACCAAGTCACAAACGGGAAGTCCTATTAGTCAAAAACAATTTTACACCTATTAACCTAACCAATCTTATACATAAAATCGCATACAGAGTCATAATGGATATTATCCAAAATGATACCAGGACCCCGTGTCGGTTAAATATGACACACTGAGCATTTGTCAAGGGGAGGTCTTGCTATATGAATTTTGTGGCATTTTCTAGCATGAATTAAAATGGTAATCTGTATGTAATTCAATGGGCAAAGTTAAGGAACAGGATAAGAATGTAAATTCCAAAAGATCTGCTTTTTATATAGGCTTCTACTGGAGCAAGTCTCTTATAATCAGGCCGGGGGGGAGTAGTAGAAATGTCTGATAGATATTTATCCCAAGGACACTTTCTTTTGAATTATTATTTTTAAAGAAAACATGAAACATGGATTCTGGGCAACCAAATATTCTGATGTTTGCAAGCTGGGTTACATGATTACTTCAATAAAAGACATTAAAGTTCTCCAAAACAGGTGGACTTTCCCAGTCAACCAATGTTAAATAAATAAATAAATATAGTGTCTGACAGCACTTTATAGTTGATTACATTAGCAGTGTCTTTACAAAGCACAGTGCTTAGCACAAGTGCCACAGCAAAAGTCTGGCTTTTATACTGTCCGAGAACACTTTACAGCTGATGACTTCGGCAGTGTCTGGTGAGAAGAAGATAGTAATTAGTACACACACACACACACACACACACACACACACACACACACACACACACACATCAATTGACTGCAGTGAGGATAGAACACCTACCTATTTACAAAGCACAGTACTTAATGCAACCTCCATGGAACAAGGCTGGCTTTTATAATGTCCGACAACACTTTATAGCTGACGATATCAGTAGTGCCTGGTGAGAAGAAGGTGGTAATAGTAGTGGCCCATATGGTGGTATAAAATGTTCTCTCAAATGTCAACCAAGTGAACACATACACAAGGACATACCACTTGACTGTAGTGAGGATAGAATCCCTACCTACCTATCTACAAAGTACAGTACATAACGCAAATGTCAAGGAACAAGTTTGGCTTTTATACTGTCAGACAATTTATAGCTGATGACATCAACAGAGTCTGGTGAGAAGAAGATAATAGCACTGTCCCACATGCTGGTGTAAAATAGTCTCTTGAATATCAAACAACTGAACAAACACACACACACATATCAGTTGACTGCAGAATATCTACCTAAGTACATCGACTAGAGAATTCATTACTTAATGCAAGCACATAGCACAAGTTTGGCTTTTATAGTGTCTGACAACACTTTATAGCTGATGACATCAGCAGCATCTGGTGAGAAGAAGATGGTAATAGCAGAGTCTGACATGTCAGGGATCCAGAGAGCTCAGTGGAAAGTGCACAACAGCATGTAATTGATGCTGGTGTTGCTGTTTCAGGGAGGACAAGTATGTCCCAGGAGGAGCTTCCAGGTAGGTTTACATATGTCAGTTTATAGTTTATAAAGATTTCTTGTATAGTAAATTATTAAAAGCAATAGTTTAGTTGGTTTAATATTTTTTTGGGGTGGGCTATTTATAGATTGATACAGTTAACAGAGCATTCTGGTTCATTATACATGGGCTTGGGATGGATATGTCACCCACGTTTCCGTTAAATATATTGTTAATGGACCTATAAAGGCCAACATTTTTCCCCCTGTGTTATTGTTATTGTGATGATGGTGTCTTTACATTTTGCTTAACTTCTCCTAGGACCATCCTCCTTAGCAAGTGTGGAGTCATCTGCACATGGTAAGCCAAACATTTTTATTTCAGTACTGGTGAGCATTTGACAGAAAGATGCATTTATCCATACGTGTGAGGTGGGTATCAGGACTGTGTGTGTATTGCTGTACCATCTGTGATAATGGCACCAGTGTTGGTTTATTAAACTTTAGTAGTGTAGCTATTAATTTTTTTCCCGTGTTTGTTTCTTATTATCACAGGTGATCCTGACAGTGGAAGTGTAGCACACTTACCACCAGATGTCAGAGTATTGGCAGACTCTGATGATGATGGTAGCCAAACACAGACACAGGTAGAATCTGACAATGTGGTTGACATTCAGCCATCCCCTGTAATTCCATCAGACACAGCCAGTAAGCCTATGCAAACCCATTCCAGGGAGCCCTCAGATATTGGACAGGAAGAGGGTGAGACACTTGATCAAAGTACACTCTGGCCATAGCCAAAGGGTGGGTGAGCTGCCACATAGGAGGGTTTGTTAGTGGTGCTCGAAGGAGGCTTGCTGTCCATCTCAAACCTGATCTGGGTGTGTCTTTCTGTGCCACTTGACATATATTTAGGGGCATCATGGAGGCAATGGCATGTTCCAATAGGGCCTCTGAGGAAAGGCTTAGGGTTGTAGATGTGGCACAGGCTAACATGCATGACTGCCTCTACCATGTTGCTGATTCAATGGATCAGATGAATGATAGATTGGAATGGCCGGTGTTTGTGAAGGAACATCTGCTGGCAGGGAGATAGCATCCATGTGGACATAGGTCAGGCACATCATCTGATGCTAGCCAACGTGGCCTTGCCTGATCATGCTCCTACAGTGGCACTACTTCCACTGCTCCATCAATGGTTGAGGTGTCCACACCCAGACATGGCAGGCCATGGATTTGTGGTCCTGGGCATACTCATGAGGAGAGCTCATTCAGCAGACATCAGTCATTTTCAGGTAGCAGCAGTGCATCTGACCATGGGCTTGGATGTGCCAGTGCAACTCCTGGCTGAGCCAGTTCTCAGGGTCAGGGACAACAATGATGAACTGTCACCTCCACCATGCATGGCTCACATCAGTTCAACATACCAGAATGTAGAGCTAGCACAGAGCTTGTCTTTGTTCTTGCAGACACTCACACACCAATTTCACCTGGAGTGTCCTTACAGACACACACACATAGAAGTTACATCGGTCAAACATGAGGCTTACAGCTTGTTCTGACTCAGTGGCCATTTGATACCTTATCCAAATGTATGCCTGTTTCGCTTACTTACTTACACGCAATCACTACCTTTTGTTTCAGCCTAGGCCTGCTGCCCCCCCATACACACAGACACACACACACACACACACACACACACACACACACACACACACACACACACACACACACACACACACACACACACATGCACACAACACCCTGTGCAAATGTTGATAATTGTGCCATATCCTTGTTTTCTATCTTTTGGATTCAGGGATACATACGTTGTTTGTCTTATGCTCAAGGTGCATAGCTGACTTAATGCTTAGTATATCTGTGTTTGTCATGCTGTTTTGCAAATTGTACAGCTTTCTTACTTGTTTTTGTCATGTGACCATCACTCCTAAACTCTTAGACCAACAAAGCTAGACCAAGATATAAAGAAAAGTGTAACAAAGTCCCAACAATGGGGAGAGTTTTTAAACATTGTGCCCTTACAAACATAGACAGTTGATAGAATAACAGGTTTTGCATTACTATTTTTTTTCCAAGGGTCTCAGTCTGAAACTGAATTGTGTGCCATTATTTCCTAACTTTACTTTTCAATGATTTGCCAGTACAAAATTATGAGGCCAAGCTGCGGACATTTGGTGAAATTCTGTACATTTTAGACATATGAGTGTGTGAATCTTTGATACATCAGGCCTATTAGTTGATAGAGGACACATGCATTCACATAAGTCACTGCCGACATATTTTGATGTAATTTATATAAAAATCACCCACCATATACTTACTTACTTTACCAAGTAACAGTATGCAAGGATATGCCATTCATTTGTACTCTTAGACATTTATTTTTCTATTCCAGTTTCAACCTTGGAAATTCAGCAGTTGCAAGTGTTTTAGTTCAGGGATGACTCTGTCTGATGCTAACAGTACACAACCATTACATGGGTAAGTAAAGGTTGTGAGTGTTGCCTGGCATCAATGTTACCGCATGTATGTGTGTAAGATGAAGGTTTTAGCCTCTTAGGTGGTGAGCGTGTATGCTATCCATTGCCTCTTGGCCAGTGCAAGGGCATATTCTGCTCGTCTATGTCTGTCTACACCCACAGCGGCTGCTGGTTCCCCTTCTGACTCCTCACCTGCCTTTGGCTGTGGTGGCCTTGCCAGTGATGGTGGGATGTTTCCCTTGCTGTTCCTCCTGAAGGTGTTTTCTGAGGATAATATTGTGAAGAATAGCACAGATGGTGAATATTTCAGCACATGTACTGTGATTGTACTGCAGGGCTCCCCCAGATGTATCTTGGACTTCAGGGTAGTGTGCTACAGGGTAGAACTTCTGCATAGTTATGGCTCTGTCCTCAGGTGTACTGGAAAAATATATGTACTCACTGGCATACTGTACTTTAGCAGTCAGGAATTCATGGAGGATCCTGGATGCTGATGCCTGTGACCCCCCCCCCCCCCAGCATGTCCCCTGCTGGTCTCTGGAAGGTCCCTATAGCTAAAATTCTAAGTGCTACACATACCTGAGTCTCCACTGAGATTGGTTCCCCTTGGTTTGCCCTTGCTCTCAGCAGAGGACAACAGAGGTTGCAGAGTTCCTGCAGCATGTCTCTATCCACTCTGTAGCACTGTACAAGTTCTACCTCATGCAGATTGTGAAATGTTAAACAGGGTCTAAACACCGTTCTCCTTCTTGACTTGGTCTATTAGCAGCAGCAGCATAGACATGGGCCTGCTGCACATAAACATGAATAAGAGCAACAACAGCCCCTAACATTCTTTCCGTGTAGCCTAATTTCCATGGTTGTATTCCAATAGGTTTTGGAATTTGCAGGGGAAAACCAGAGTCTACATGGTTGCTTTATAGCTTGTTGAATAGCTCCTTCATCTTGGATTGGTTGATTAGCATATAATTCAGCTGCTTATGCTGTAATTAGCATGCCATGTTGTTTACCATGTGTAGAACAATATGTGTGTGTTGTATCTTTAAGAAGCATTTCAAGGTCAGTACATGCATATAAATAGCAAGCACATGCTAGCTACAGTGCCATTTTGAGAGTGCAGCCAGAGAGTGAGCATGTATGAGTATAATAGTTTGTTTATAAGTTTACCTAAATTAAAGCTATTAAGCCTCAATCCTGATGTGTTTGTACATAATAAAGCTGCTTGAACAGAACCCACGAAGGTTCGTCTATTTTATCTGGACTGGACAAGCGACATGGTGTCAGAACCGAGATTCCAGAGACTGATTTTCAGAGCTACAAGGTGCAGAGTTAACAGTGAACATAAACTAAGAGAACTGAGCACAAAGGCAATGAAAACTTGCATGAATGATTTATTTTATAAAAAGCGATAAAACGGAGCATTACAAGGGCATAAACAGCATTATTAAACAAGTGAGAGGCACAAAAGGTTTATTAATTAAACAAAATGTTTAAAATTAAGATATTTGATAAAATGAGTGTCAGAAAAGCACATAAGGGGTTTGGAATGACCTCAGAATTGCAAAATGAGCATATTTAAAGTAAAACAGGCATTTTTAGAGTAAAACGAGCACAAGAAAAGTATAATGGGCACAGGAAAAGATTAAACCAGCACAACGAATATAATAAGGGCAAAAAGGGCACATTAAGCATAAATAAAGCAAGGAGACTGTATGTGTTTTTTGGCAAAGTACTGTGTTTTGGCATAACTAATATTTTGCGTTGTGTTAAGGGCATAACTAGAGTTATTCAAAGTATCTCAAAGTGTGTAAAGTGCTTACAGTGTGTGCTTATTACTACGCATTTATTCCGAAGAGTTAATTTCTGTGCAAAGTGAAACTATTTCATAAACTACAGTCAAAATACAGACATTTTGAAAAGTTTCTTGTGCTGGGTATGTCTATTCACAAGGTGCCACCATTACAGAGTGTTTCTTATACTGTAAAAAGTTATTTAACAAAGTACAGCCATTTTGGGAAAGTTTCAGTGTGCTGTATACTGTTTATTCGCAAAGTGCAGTTGTTTGAAATGTTTCTTACTCTGAGCTTCTTCTGCCCAGTTTATTTGCATAGTGTAGTTATTTTGAAATGTTTCTTACACTGATAAGAGGTAATTTCTTTCAGTGCAGTTATTTCAAGAGTATTCCGGGGCCCGAGAGTCTTATTTCACAAAGTTCAGTTATTCAGAGGCCTGTTGTGCTATTGGGCATAGTTGCAAATACTGGCATACATTTCTGGCATATGTATATGTGTGTGTTCGTGCATACTTGCAAAAGCCTTCATTGGTATGTGTTAATATGGCAGATGGATTTCAAAAACCATCATCACTTGTATTTGATCAGAATATTGTAGAGAATTGGAGAATATTTGAGCAAGAGTACAATATTTTTATACAAGCAGCTTATTCTGACAAATATGCATGCACCAGGGCATTAATTTTGCTAAATCTAGCTGGGTCAAAGGCCACTGAAAGAGAAAATTAATTTGTGTATGCACCAGCAGTATATGAGGGAGAAGGTGAAACCATCATATTGTTATACAGGCTGAATCAAGGGAAAACCCCAAGTGTTTGAAATGCAAGTTCAGGGAAATGTGTAACCCCAGACAAATATTACATTAGAGAGGCATTTGTTTTACACAAGAGATCATAAACCAGGGGAAACTTTTGCAGCTCTGGCGCGTTTCTCCTCGGGCCTCCGCTAAAAACAGGATCTGTGGAATCTAGTCGGACTTTCCCGGTCAACAAATGTTAAATAAGTTAAATAAGTAAAAATTACTGACCTGGGAAACAAAGCTAAAATGTGCCAGTTTGGTGACTTAAAAGATGAGTTGATAAAGGACAAGCTTGTATGTGGTATTAATAGTGCTGCAGTGAAAAAGATCTTGCTTTGTGACAGTGATTTAACACTGAGCAAAGCTATTGAGATTTTTCAAATCCATGAAGTTACAGAAAGGCACACAAGTATGCTTGCAAGTGATAAGCCCATGATTTCAGCAGGCTCCAGAACAAACGTAGACAGAAAGCAATATGTGGCTAGCAGAGGCAGGCCTGGGCACATGCTACCTGCTACCCCTGCAAATTCTCCAGGTAAAACACGTAGTTTTCCAGCAAGTTCTAAGAAAAAGACATGCTCAGTGCAGTACAGGGTGAGTCAGCAAAACCCAAATCACATGTGTTCTTATGTTAAAACCATGTGTTGTGTAGAGTTTTTTTTAAATGTTTATATGCAGGTAGTGTAAGTTCTTAGAACTATCTACTTCTAGTTATGTTCTTCATATTGTGTGGTTAAAATGCATTCTCTGGTTTTTTAACACAATTTTATTCATTGTGGCTTGATATCAGGATATTTATTATAAGAAACTACCCAGTTTTCATGCTTTGATATATTACTTGTGTCACTTTAAGTGTTTAATTGTGGAAATTTTATTGGATGTGTGATTATGGGTTGGGTATTTATATGTGGTATTTAGTAGTGTATGATGATTCTAATGAAGTTTTTTATGAAAACGCTAAATCCTTTGTATATGGACATTAAATTTTAACCTTATATACCAGCTTTGCTTGGTTGTATTTCCTGGACTGTACAGCTGCCTCTTATTGGATTTTCAAAACCCAAATCAACCCTTATTGTTAACTGTCACAACTGCAGTGCCAGTCATGAGCCTAAAAGAGAAAAAATGCTTAGCATTTGGTCAGCAATGCCACAAGTGTAAAAAATGGAACCATTTTCAGAAGTTTTGCAAATCAAGTAAACCCCACACAGTTATAAAGAAGGGTCACTCAAAAAAGCAAGCTGATCATAGAGAGCTGTAATTCTACTTTCGACGTAGATGGTGTATCAGTAATTGGTGAAAAAGCCGATGCAGTGAATTTGTTGGCAAAGTCTGAAGTGTTTTGTACTGTCCAGATCAATGATAAATCCACCGAGCTCAAAGTAGACACTGGCTCAAAGTGTAATGTTATATCAGCAGACACATTTGCTAAGGTGAGAACTGGTGAACAACTCAGTTTGGCTAGTTATGCAAAACTTGTTGCTTGCGGAGGTGAAGAAATTCAAACCGAAGGCTCAGTAGTGCTTTCATGTTATTAGGCTAGGGACTGTTACAACTTGTTATTCTATGTAGTCCAAAGACCTGTGCAGTCATTATTGGGTCTCAGAGACAGTTTGAGAATGATTTTTTTCCTTTACCAAAGAAGTTCATCATATAAGCACATATCCTAGTTCCAATTTTACTGAAGCTATTTTCTCAGACTATGCTGATGTTTTTGATAAGTTGGGCAAACTTCCAGTTTTATATTGTATGAAGTTAGACCTAGAGGTCAGTCCAGTGGTCAGACTGGCAAGAAAAGTTCCAATAACTATGCAAGATAAAGTTAAAGCTCAACTGGATAAAATGGTGCAACAAGGTGTGATTTGCCCAGTCACAGAACCAACTGAATGGGTGTTGTCCATGGTAGCAGCCGCCCACAAAAAAGGCACAGACAAAAATCAGAATATGTATTGACCCAAGAGATTTCAACAAAGCATTAAAGAGACTGCATCATCCAATACGTACAGTCAAGGAAGTCACAACCCTAATACCAAATGCTACTGTTTTTCTGTCTTGGATGCAAACAGTTCATTTTCGCAAGTAATGCTTCATCACAAATCCTCATTACTGACTACTGTCAGTACTCCGTTTGGCAGCTACAGATTCTTCAGGATGCCATTTGGAATAAATTCTGCAAGTGAAGTCTTTCAGCGTGCAATGGAGCAAATTTTTTCAGGTTATCATTGTGCCATAATAGTAGATGATTTATTGGTGGGAGACATTGGTGAAGCAGAGCATGACAGAAACCTTAAGAGTTCTAGATAGAGCACGTGAAGTGAACTTAAAGCTCAATCCTCTGAAGTGCAAATTCAGACTTCCAGAAGTTACATATGTAGGTTGTTTATTTACTAGCACTGGCTTGTGACTGGACCTATCCAAGCAAGCAGCCATTCTTGAGATGCCAGCTCCAGATAATGTTCAAGCTCTACAATGTTTTTTGGCATGGTCAACTATTTAGGCAAGTTTATACCAGGTTTTAGTGAGTTGACAGCACCTTTGAGAGAGCTAACATGCAAAAATGTTATATGGTCTTGGTTGGAACAGCATCAGAAAGCATTTGAAGACCTTAAGCAGAAAATTGTCACCCCACCTACATTAAGATACTATTATGTCAATAAACCAGTAACTCTTTCTTGTGATGCTTCAAAGTTTGGTCTTGGAAGAGTTATTATTCAAGAGAGTGGAACAGTAGCCTATACATCTAGATCTCTTACCCAAACTGAAATGCAATATGCTCAAACTGAGAAAGATCATTTGGCAATAGTATATGCATGTTCAAAGTTTCATGATTACATCTATGGTCGAGCTATTCAGATTGAAACTGATCACCAACCTCTAGTTACTATTTTAAAGAAGCCTATGCATTCAGCTCCAGTGAGATTATAAAGAATGATGCTCAAAACAAAAAACTGAGGGTAATGCTACTCAATGCCAGAAGTCTAAACCTCAAAATGGATGCACTCGAGGCACTTCTCAGTATGGAGAAAATCGATATATGTGCAGTAACAGAAACCTGGTTTAAGGTTCCAGAGAGCACCCCAGCACTACCAGGCTACAACTCATACCATACATTTCAGCCACAGAACCTGAACAAAATACAAAAGGTGGGGACGTATCCATATTCATCAAGGATACTCACACCTCCAGGTTAGTGACACAGCACGATGCTTCAGAGATCATCTAAGTGCAACTAACAATGGGCAAAACTGCAATTCAAATTGAAGCTTGCTACAGATCACCCACCATGTCCCAGGACCCCCATTCTGCATTTCTGGAAACACTGGGAAACATAAAGGTCCTAACAAACACCCTAATATTGGGTGATTTCAATTACCCAAACATTTACTGGGAGAACTACTCAAGTACTAACTCCCTTGCCCAACATTTCCTAGAATTTGTAGACTCAAATGCCCTGGTTCAACTGGTCCCTATGCCCACTAGAGGTGACAACATATTGGACCTGGTCATCACCAACATGGGCGACCGGTGTTCTACACCAGAGGTCAACCCCTCGCTGGTTAGATCTGACCATAAACAAGTCACTTTGGATAGCCACATTCCTCCCCCACCCCATGGACAAGGAAACCACCGTGAAAAACTTTTCAAAAGCAAACTTCACATTACTTAAGTCCGAGTTGGAAAGTTTCAAAGACCTCATGCTGAAGGATAACGCTGTCCAAGTGACAAAATCCTTTACTAATGCATTCTATGGGCACCTACAAAAATGCATGGATCGTGCCATCCCAAGCAAAACCAAGACTCACTCCTCCAAGAAAAGGAAACCAGTCTGGTGGACTCCTGCCATAAACAAGCTATACAATAGAAGGAGGAAACTAGTACAGAAAAGAGTAAAATCCCAAGAAGGGAAGACATCCCTGATCAGTATCAGCAAGAAACTACGATCCTTCATAAAATCATCCAAGGTGAGCTTTGAAAGAAAAATTGCCAAGGACTCCAAAGATAACCACAAGGCATTCTTTAGCTATGTCAAGAATCTAAGTGGCAATGCTCAGATCTGCTCGCAGTTAGTGCAGAATGGCACAAAATACACTGAACTGACCGATATCTCCAACATCCTGGCAGACAGGTTTAGCGCAAACTTCACCCCCCTCTCACTCCCAAAACGGCCCATAACCATATCAGAAGAATGTAGAGTCCCTGAAATCACAGACACTCAGGTTAAAACAGCCCTCTCCAAAGCCAAAAAACACAGCATCAATGGGACCGGACGGTGTCCCAGGCTGCATCCTACATGAGCTCAAAGATGAACTAACCCCTCACCTAAGCACACTGTTCAAACTCAGCCTCTCCACAGGCTACATACCCATAGAGTGGCGTACAGCAATGGTTATTTTGCTCCACAAAGGTGGAGCCACAACAGACCATGGGAACTATCGCCCTATAAGCCTGACTAGCTTGGTCTGCAAGGCTATGGAGTGCATCATCATGGAACTCATTAACAGAGACATTGGGAACCTCCAAGCACTAGACCCTACCCAGTTCGGCTTTGTTAAGGGCAGATCATGCCTTCTAAACTTAGTGGACTTCTTTGAGACAGTTACCAAGGCTATAGATGAGTGAAAGGTGGTACACACAGCCTACCTAGATCTCGCAAAGGCCTTTGACACAATTCCCCATTCTGGTATCATAGACAAGCTCACCAGCCTGAACATAAATCCCTACGTCACAAGATGGGTTGCCAACTGGCTCACAGACAGAAACCACATGGTGAGAGTTGCAGGAGCTAGGTCTGAATCTAAACCGGTTACAAATGGCATTCCCCAGGGCTCAGTCCTTGGACCCCTCCTATTCAGAATATACTTCGCAGAAGTACAGGCAAGCACAGGAGGACTATGGCTGACCAAGTTCGCAGACGACTGCAAACTAGGGGCTATAATTGACTCTCCGGCTGACACAGACATCCTCCAAAAAGGTCTCACTGAGACGGATACCTGGTGTCAAAATCATGGCCTCAAGCTAAATGCCAAAAAGTGCATAGTCATCCCCTTTGGAAAAAACAAAGTATCCACAAACTACCACATAGGTGGTAGTCCCCTAAATATAAAAGACGTAATAAGGGATCTGGGGACCCAAGTAGATATTAATCTCACCTTTGATAATCACATTGCCAAAGTGGTTAGAAAATCCTTCTACGTGGCCCACCTAATCACAAAAGGGTTCACATCCAGATCAAAAGAGGTCATTGTGCCCCTCTACTCATCACTCATCAGACCCATCATAGAGTACAATGCCCCATTTGGGATGTACCTTACAAGACAACTGCAACAGCTGGAAAGACTACAGAAGTACCTCACCAAGAGGCTCACTGGCCTCAAACAGATGCCCTATGCAGCTCAACTGAAGAAACTCCAGCTGTACTCAGTTGCATACTGCCTACTCAGGGGTGATCTCTGCCTGACATACAAGGCCATGACCAACCCAGAATTGATGGACATGCTCCACCTAAAGAAAACCTTATCCCCTCGAGCCACATGCTCTAGGGATCTAAACCTCACCACAAAAATAAATAGGACGTGCTGGAGGGATAGATTCCTGTCCCAGAGACTTCCCATGGTTTGGAACAAGATTCCAGTCTACATTAGGCAGAGCTCCTCGCTAACACTCTTCAAAAGAAACATTGGCGAGTGGATGGGAAACAGAAAGTTTACCCCGGGGATCACTTCAGTGGCTCTGCTGGACAGAGGCACAGGGAACTAATCTAAGGAGGCGGCAAAAGCCAACACATTCTGGCTAGGCTTATAAATGCCTTCGGGCAGATAGCCTAGTACCTACCTATGAACCCATGAACCTAAATGGCAAAAGTACAACTTCAAAATGGTCTATACAAAAGGCAAAATTCTTTATCTGGCTGATACCTTATCCAGATCCCCAGAAATACAATGAAATAGCTTCATGCAGAGAATTTTAACTTTGATGTCATGGAAGTGTGTAATTTTTCTGCCACGAGACTTGATAAGCTGAGAGATCATACAAAGACTGATCCAATTTTGCATAAGCTCAACCACTACATTAATATTGGATGGCCATCAAAGCAATCTAGTGTACCACCTGAAATGCAAACTTATTTTCCTCACAGAGATGAGATGCTGATGGAAGATGGCATCATTTTCAAAGGTCCTAAAATTGTTGTTCCTGCTTCCTTACAACATGAATATATCCTGATTTTGCATTGTGGTCACCCATGTTCCGAATCTACCAAAAGAAAGGTGAGAGGATTAGTATTTTGGCCTTCTCTAGAAAAAGACATTGAGAAAGTACTTTCTTCTTGTTCAGTATGCAATAGTACTGAACTGCATTTTGGAAAAAGAACCACTTCAGCTAAGTTCCTGAACTACCATGGTCAACAGTAGCCACTGATATATTTGAGCGCAACAATCAGCATTACTTAGTGTTGGTAGACTCTTATTCGAACTGGTTTAAGATTGATTTACTACCTAATCTAATGTCCCCTGCTGTTATTACCAAGTTGAAATGCCATTTCTCAGTCCATGGTAGTCCACACAAATTTATTTCTGACAATGGTACCCAATTTACTAGTCAGTTGTTTCAGAAATTTGCAAAAGAATGGGACTTAGTATATGTTACTAGTAGTCCAGAGTATCCACAGTCAAATGGATTAGCTGAACATGCAGTACACAGTGCAAAGCAATTGCTGGAGAAATCAAAGCTGATAACAACAATGTATTTTTGAATTTACTTAATCTCAGAAACATACCCCATGACAATATACTTGGCTTGCCTGCTCAGTGACTTTTATCTAGGCAAACCAGAACAACACTGCCTATTAGTTCCAGTTTGTTCAGGCCTACAGCTTAAGAACAACAGGACAATTAAAGCTCAACTTCCACTTATGACAAATCAAGCAAATTTATTTGTCCATTGAAAGAAGGAGAGACAGTGAGGATACAAACGGCAAATGTTTTGACTGGATTGGCCAAGTAACATGTATATGTAGTGAGCTGAGATCCTGCTTCATAGAATCTGAGGGTGTGGAGTACAGGAGAAATTGCAGACATCTTCTTCCTCTACCAGAATCAATATCACAGCATTGTTCCTGTGATACAGACTCTAGATCTCAGAGCAATCCAGACAATGTTCCTGTTGCAGAACATGTTCTACCTTCTACTTCCATTCCCAATGATGTTCCTGATGTCCCCAAAGTTGAACATTCAGCTGAGACAGTCCCAGTTGCTAGACCTAATTCCAATTTCTATGTCACATGATTTGGTCATATTTCCAAACCTAGTGTGAAATACACAGCAACCTGGACATAATTGTCTATGTGTATTTACTTCTGTATAATTGTGTGATGCCCCTGCACTGGCCCAGTAATCAAGCAGTCTCAATCCTCACCACTAACACAAGTGAGGGACGTGCACATTGGGAGGATGACAAGTACACACACTAAAGTACAATTTCCCTTAAGAGCACATATAGATCTCAATCAGTCTGGGGCTGGTTTCTCCCTCTATCTCCAGATCTCCAATAAGACTCCCCACTGGCACAGCTATAGGGTTAAGATCTAAGCCAAGTGGTCAAGCCAAAACCTCCAGCACCCTTTCTGTCCAAACAGTGCTTCGTGTCCCTGCCCAAATAGTCCACACACACACACACACACACACACACACACACACACACACACACACACACACACACACACACTCACACACACACACAAAAAGAGATTTGATTTATATACAAATACACAGACACTTCTGGGGAAGACTGGCACAGGTTTACTAGCTATGCCCCCTTCTGCCCAGACTATAAGGTAGTAATCACTGCCACCAACCACCCTTACTTATCAGCTACTATAAGGCCCTTCCCAAAGGGTGACCAATTATACTGTGTAATATTACTATTATCCAAATGGTAAGTGTGACCAACAGCAAGGATATTTAGGAGTGGCCTATACAGTGTCACCAAATACATATGATAGTACCTAAGAGCTTAAATTTCTCTAATCAAACCAGCCACAATTAAAAGCGGTATATATATTTAATAATAAATAATGAAAGGACAAGACAATACTCATTAACTCAACACAGTGACAAAAGAGTTCAGAATCACAGGGAATACTTTTAAACAACATTGCAGGACAATCTCAAATAAATACAGAAAACATCTAAATTAATCTTTACTGTATTCCTATCTATATCTAAGAGATACTATGTCCTGAATGACTTACTTACAGAGCCAGCCAAATATAGATGAGAAGTGATGATGACAGGATGTTTCTCGGTCCAAACACAAATACAAAATGCACAGGCTTTCTCTGAGAGATAGTTCTTAAATGAATAATATACATTACTGCTGGGTTAGCTGGATGACATCACTATTTGACAAATCTGTCTTCAGTTCCCAGGCTAATAGAAACTTAAAATTTAGCACCTCTGTGTCAAAAATACTTATATTTTAGAAGTTTGCCTGGAACTGGAAGTTGTAATACAGTTACACAATTTTACATTTGAAACGGGTAATTACTTGTTTTTCCAGACAATAGAAAGAATTTCTAGCTGCAGACATTCTGTCTCCTAGGTGAGATAAACACCATCGTAAACAATTCACTTATTTACTTAGAGTTTGCAAGTTAACTCTATTATTTTCCAGTAGGGTACACCGTGGTTACATTCTTGAAGCTAAGCACATAGCATACAGTTTAACATAACATATAGTTTTCTTACATTTGTAAGACAAGCATACAAACCATATTACTATTCACAAATAACATAGAATTATTTACAAAACTCCAGCTACCTGGGTTGGCAGCCTTCACAAATTGCATGACAAAGAATTATTTGTATTGATTGCATGTCAATTAATGTTATCAATATTGCATGACTCATCTCTCAAAGAGAGAGGATGTAGAATAGTGTGTTGTTTGTATCTTCACGAAGCATTTGAAGGTCAGCACATGCATATAAATAGCAAGCATGTGCTAGCTTCAGTTACATTTTGAGAGTGCAGCCAGAGAATGAGCATGTATGAATGTAATAGCTAGATTGTTTACAGGTTTACCTATATTAAAGTTACTAAACCTCAATTGTGATGTGTTTGTACATAATAAACAGCTTGAACAGAACCCATGAAGTCTCGTCTATTTTATCCAGACTGGAAGTGCGACACCATGTATCCGCAGCTCTACACAGCATGTAGAGACGCTTACTAAATACAAAATGGCGTGTTATCATGTGTGCATCATGCCATGACATGCACGCAGTTTTAGAGGCCCATGTAGGCTTTATTAAATCCACACCTAAGCTTCAAGTAAGTTCAAGTTAATAACATGACTGTCATAATGCAAAAACTCAATGCCTGTTTTAACAGCCTTTGTCTCAAATGATTACAGTAAATATGCAACATAACTATACTAAATCTACAGTACCTGATATGGAAAAATAACTGCAAATGTATATTAATGTAAAAAGCTTCTGCATAAGTATTACACAGCAACACATATGGTAAATGTGTTTCTGTATTAGTACTTCTTTATTCCTCAGAAGGATTAATATAGTTTTATTTAAACTTTCCCATTTTTATACATGACAGCAACATTGTAAAGGAGTATTTTTCTGTAACTTGCTGAGCAGCACAATAGTGTGGTGGTTAGCACTATAATTTCATAGTACTTTGTCCTCTGGTTCAGTTCCTGGATGTGGTGGCTTTATATGTGGAGTCTGCATGTTCCACCCATATCAACATTATATCTCTCAACTTCTTAATGCAAGAAGTCTGGACAAATCCAAAAATAATTGGGATCACAGGGTTGGGGGAGAATAAAGTCCAAAATAAAGGAACAGATTTTTAAAAATTGCTCTTATAAACTTAGAAGGATAGTCGAATAACAGGTTTTGCATTGATGTGCTTTTTCTGAAAGACTCTACTCTAAATATCAAGTGATTGTTCTTATTTAGTGACTTTAATTCTCAATGATTTGTGAGGAAACCACACATTTTATGAGGGGCAGACCAAAATATGTGGGAAATATCTAGGCATTCAATAAAATTCTGGGCAGTTGAGAGGTATGGTCTACATGGTTATTAATTCAATGTTCTGGTTTTCTTCCACATGACAAATGGCAATAATGTAATCTGTCCATTACATGCACATGTTGTGCATGTGTGCATGTGTCCGTGTGTCCGTGTGTCCATGTGTTGTGTGTGTGTGCGTGTGTGTGTGTGTTTGTGCATGTATGCACATGAGCATGAATATATGTCTGTGTGTGTGTGTGTGTGTGTGTGTGTGTGTGTGTGTGTGTGTGTGTGTGTGTGTGTGTGTGTGTTTCCTGCAAAGGATTTGTATCCTGTTTAGGAGTGATTTTCTGCTTTATGCCCATTGGGTGTCAATATAAGCTCCAGATTTCCCAAGAGCCTGAAAAGGATAAATAGTACATCAGGAAAATGAATGAATGAATGGCATTACAGTACTGCAGCAAAATCAACCAAGCTCATCAGCATTGTGCAGTTAACTTGGGACAGCTGGTTGTAGTCATATTTGTGTGCTCTCAGTAAGGGGCTAGGTCTTTGTTGTACATTTAATGTGGCACAGCTTGATGTAGTCATATCTGTGTGCTCTCAGTAAGGGGTTAGGTCTTTGCTGCGCATTTAATGTGGCACACCTTGATGTGGTCATACTTGTGTACTTTCAGTAAAGGGCTATGAATTTCTACAGTTAATGTGGCACACCTTGATGTGGTCATACTTGTGTACTTTCAGTAAAGGGCTATGAATTTCTACAGTTAATGTGGCACACCCTGATGTGGTCAAATTTGTGCGCTCTCAGCAAGGACTATAACCTTATTGAACAGTTAAATTTGCACAAATGGGGTCACACATCTGTGTGCTTTCAGTCATCATCATCATCATCATCATCATCAACACCCTTTTCCCATTTTCAACATGGGGATGGGGCGCCATGTCAACTTTTGCCATCTCTCTGGATTCAGTGCCACTCTCCTACCTTCTTCAGTAGTTATGGCTGATTCAGGTCTCCTCTCACATAATCCAGCCATCTCTTTGCTGAATGCTGTCATTTTCTCTTGTCTTCTTCCTGCTTGTCCCAAATCTTCTTCATAGAATCACAGGATCATAGGAGGTTACTAGGCTAATGGCCCTAGGGCCCTTACAAGCCTAGCCAAGTTTTACCCCTATTTCCATAATCAGGACCTATCAGAGGTGGAACCCCTGGGGTAAACTTACAGTTACCCATCCAGTCGTCCATACTGCATTTGAATAGGGCCATTGAGGTGTTCTGCTTGACTTGAAGTGGGAGTCTGTTCCAAAGGTGTGGTAACCTCCGGGAGACAAATCTGTCCCTCCAAAAGATTCTATTAATGTCACATACCAGCTTAAGGCCATTAGTGCAAGTAACCTGTGTACTATTTGACTTAAGGATATGCGGCACTTCCAATAAGGCAGGGTAGAAGATTGCCTTATATGCAAGGCAGAGATCATCCCTGAGCAGTCTCTATGAAACAGAATAAAGTGACAGTGATTTCAGATGATTCTCATAGGAAAGATGCTGAAGACCTTGAATTTTCCTTGTGAGGAAACTTTATGGTCTCTCCAATTGATGCAGGTGTTTGGAAAGGTACATACCAAAAGGGGCATTGTACTCAATTATTGGCCTGATGAGGGAGGAGTACAGGGAGTTTATAACTTCTTTTTTTCTGGAGGCAATGCTCTTACTTATGAGATGAGCAATATAGAATTCCCTTCTTACCACTGTGGAGACATAGTGACCAAAGGTAAGGCTGCTTTTTAGAGATTCTATGACCACTCCCAGTTTGCAGTCATCAGCAGACTTAGTCAGCCACAGACCTTTAATTTTAGCTTGCACTTCGGAGAAATAGATTCCAAACAGTAGAGGTCCCAGGACTGATCCCTGTGGAACACCACTGGTTACAGGTCTGCTATTGGAGGTGGATTCCCCTAGTTTGACTAAATGGGTTCTATCAGTGAGCCAGTTAGTGACCCATCTAATGATATACAGGCTGATACCTAGCTGGGTGAGTTTGTCAATTATGCCTGGGTGGAGGATAGTGTCAAAAGCCTTGGCTAAGTCTAAGTAGGCTGTGTGCACAGATTTCTCCTCATCAAGGGCCTTAGTGGCTGTCTCGAAGAAGTCCACAAGGTTTAGCAGGCATGATCTCCCTTTGACAAATCCAAACAGAGTAGGGTCAAGTGTTTGGAGGTTACCAATGTCTTTGTTTATAAGGCCCATGATGATTCTATCCATGGCCTTACAGATAAGGCCAGTCAGGCTAATAAGATCATTAGATTGTCTTCTGCTTTACTGCACGTGTGCTCAAACCACTGTAATCTGCTTTCTTTGACCTTCTTTATAATTGGATCTACTTGAGCTTCTACTCTGATGTCTTCATTCTCCATCTGTCCTACTGTGTGCATCCTACCACCCATCTCAGGCACTTCATCTCAATCACCCCTAGCTTTCTCAACTGCTCTGCCTTCACTGACCTGCTTTCTGTACCACAGTAGTACTGGTTGCACCACTATTTTCTACACCTTACTTTTCAGCTTCTTTGGCATTCTTCTGTCACACACTACCCTGACACTCTGTGCTAGTTGGCTGCAATCCCTCTGATTCTAGCTTTGACCTCACTGACTTTCAGACTTCACTTCCCTTCTGTTCTACTAAATTCCCTTCTCTCTCAGTTCTCAACTACTGATTTCTCCCATTTTCTGCCACGACAACTGTCTTGTCTGTACTCAGTTTTATCCATTGTGTCTTCAGTTTTGCATTCCATTCTTCTTTCATTTGCTGAAGTTCTCGTTCAGAGTTTACTTGTAATGCAACATCAGCTGCATACGTCAGCTTTGATCGTCTGGTCACTCTGACCTATTTGCTAATGTAGCCCATTACCAGCACGAAGAGCAGTGGGCTACCAGCTCAACCCTGAGGCACACCCACTCCCAATAGGAATCCCTCTGGGAGTCTGAACACTGTTTGCACTTTTGCACTTGGGTCCTTATACATAACCTGCACTAATTCCACCACTGTTTCTGGGACCTTAAACCACTGCAGAACAGCCCAAATCAGCTTTTTTAGGCCCTTATAATATGCTTTCTCCAAGTCTAGGAATTCCCAGTTTTACACTTTCCTCATCTCTAGCTTCTTTTCAAGTATGTCTCGCACTGCAAATATCGGGTAGGCTGAGCTGTACCCTGATGTGAATGTGAACTGCTCATCTCTCATGTTACATAGATTCATAGGTTCATAGGAGGTTACTAGGCTAATGGCCTTAGAGCTCTTATAAGCCTAGCTAAGTCCAACCCTTATTCCCTTAAGGGACTAGAGATATGGTCTATAAGGATATCTAAATCAGTACCGATTGCCTCTATCCATGAGGGACACAGGTGAAACCCCTGGGGTGAATTTGCAGTTTCCCATCCAATCGTCCACGTTACGCTTAAAAAGAGTTAATGAGGGGCTCTGTTTAACCTGTATTGGAGGTTTTTTCCAGAGGAGAGGCAACCTCTGGGAGACATATCTGTCTCTCCAGCAAGTCCTGTTGATGTCACATGCTAGGGTAAGATCACTAGAGTGAGTGAATTATGTACCATTTGACTTACAAATGTGCAGCATTTCGATTAAGGCAGAATCAGAGGTTGATCTTTATGCAAGGCACAGGTCGCCTCTGAGTAGTCTATACAATACAGAGTATAGTGACGTTGATTTCAGTCTGTCCACGTGAGACGTGCTGAAGACCCTGAATTTTCTTTGTGAGGAACCTTTGAGGTCTCTCCAGTTGCTGCAGTGCCTGTTTAGATATATACCAAAGGGAGAACTGTACTCTATTATTGGCCTTATGATGGAAGAGTACAACAGGGTTATAACCTCTTTTGTTATGGAAGCTATACCCTTGCTTATGAGGTGAGGAACATAGAAGACCTTCCTTACCACCATGGAGACATGGCAATCAAAATTAACGTTGCTGTCAACTTGTGTACCCAAATCTTGTACCACTGATTTAGAGTTTAGTGTGTTATTAATATGGTAATCTGCAGGGACATTGCCTTTTTCAAAGGAGACGATAATGCATTTTTTACATGGAGTTTAAGATCATGACTTTGGCACCTATCATTGGTTTGTGTAAGTCTTTCTTGTAGAATGTTGACATCATCTGGGGACTCAGTGACTGCTCCCAGTTTGTACTCATCAGCAAACTTTGTCAGCAACAGACCTTTTGTTTTTGCCTGTACTTCTGAGAAGTAGATTCCAAACAATAGGGGCCCCAGCACAGATCCCTGTGGAACACCACTGGTAACAGGTCTGCTGGTTGAGGTGGAGTCCCCGATTTTGACTGTATGTGTTCTGTTGGTGAGCTAGTTTGCAACCCACCTAACAGTATATGGGTTGACCCCCAGCTGGGTGAGTTTTTCAATGATGCCTGAGTGGAGGATTGTGTCAAAGGCCTTGGCCAAGTCTAGGTGGGCTGTATGCACAGATTTGCCTTCGTCCAGGGCTTTGGTGACAATTTTGAAGAAGTCCACCATGTTCAACAGGCAGGATCTCTCTTTAACAAAACCAAACTGGGTCGGGTCAAGTGTTTGATGGTCTCCTACATCCTTGTTGATAAGGTTCATGATGATTCTCTCCATGACCATGCAGATAAGACTGGTTAGGCTAATGGGTCTATAGTCCCCAGGGTCAGTGTGCAAGAGGATGACAGTAGCTGTTTTCCATTCAGCAAGGACAAAACCAGTGCTTAGGTTGTGGTTAAAAAGAGTACCAATAGTGTTGCTACCTCCTGTTTTAAACTATTGAGAACACAGCATGAGATGTTATCAGTTGCCATAGAAGCTGTGTTTTTGGCCTTGGAGAGAGCAGTTAAAACCTGCTCTTTAAAGATACTAGATGGAGAATAGGTGGTGGGAATGCTTTGGGGTATATGTGGCAGGGTCGGGGGGAGAAGTTTTCAATTAACCTGTCCACTAGCGTGTTGGCTATTTCCACTGGTTCAGTATATGTGGTACCATTCACTACCAGTTCAGCACAAATCTGGGCTTTTCCTTTAAGGTTTTAAATGTAGCTAAAGAATGCCTTATGATTATCCTTATCTAGGGATGCTAATCTAGATTTGTAGTTAGTTTTAGAGGACTTTACAAGATGTCTTATTTACTTGTTCAAGCTGAGAAGGATGTGCTTCCAATTCTGAGACCGTTCCTTCTTCCTCTTAGACAGCAATTTCTTCCTCTTATTATATAACCTGTTTATGGTGGATGTCCACCAGGCAGGCTTGTTTTTTCTTGAGGATCTTGCTTTGGTCCTATCAGGAACAGCTGAGTCAATACAATTGTATAGATGTTTAGACAGTGCATTGGTGTATATCCCAGTATAAGTGTCCCTGCCATCAATGGAGACAGGAGCTTTGAATCTATTAATGCCCTCTTGTAAGAAGGTATAGTTGGCTTTGGAGAATTTTTTTAGCCTAATTTCTCTTGAAGGGGGTCAGATGTTATCGTTACTTCAAAAGAAACTGATTTATTATCAGACTTCACCAAGGAGGGCTGTACACTTGTGGTGGTGCACCATTCTACCATGTTGGTGAGTACCAAATCTAGACTGTTTGTGCCTCTTGTGGGGGAGACAACTATCTCTTCCAAGGCATTTGAGTTAACAAAGTCCAAGAGCCTTTGGCCGAGTGTGTTTGTACATGTATATTTTACCCAATCTATGGATGGGTAGTTAAAGTCATCCATAACCAGGGTGTTTCAATGTATTTTGAGCAACTCAAGTAGATCCAAGTAGGCAGTGTGGATATCATGGTTCATGGAGGGGGAGCTGTAGCTAACAATAACTTAGAGAGGGGTCTTTCCAATAGTTATTTGCACATAGAATAACTCTAGGGAATCATTCTGTTTAACCAGTCTGGAGGTGTATTTATCTTTGATGAATATTGATACTCCTCCTTCTTTAGTTTTCATGTGTTCATTTTGTGGTCTGGATGTGTGGAAGGCATTATATCCCAGTATGTCTGAGGTATTCTCCATGGCCTTGAACTAGGTCTCTGTGACTGCAAAGATGTCTGCATCTTCCAAGGTGAGGAGTGCTTCCAGTTAGTGCAGTTTCAGATTTAGTCTCCTAGCCTTTAGCAACATAACTTTACGGTTCTTTTTTGAGGATATTTTTATGTCAGGAATTTTGTTTTTGTGACATTGCCTAAAAAGGCACTATGGGGGAGACAAGAGTCTTAGCCAGTAGCCAAAAGCCCAGATGTGACAGATGGTCTACCAACCACATCATCCCAGGCTGACAGGTACTGGATCCCCTTAGAACGACACCAGAAACTAAGCCAACTTCTGAAGTCAATCATCTTTTGTCTGTATTCAGGCATCATCCTAGGCGAAGGTAGAACGCTGCTTAAAACTAGGGCCATACCTGCCTGGGACACATAATTTAGAGCTCAGTCATGTCTCTCTTCATATTATCCAGTGAGGTATGTTTCAAGTCATTCACACCAACATGGACTATGACAGAGTCATAACAGTGCTTGTTGTTGAGAGACTTGAGTGCATGGGTGATGTGGCGGATCCTGGCACCTGACAGCTAACAGTGACCTTTTCCTTATCCAGCCTGGTGAGTGGGACTTTTGTGTGTCTGACAATGAAGTCACCTATGAATAAAACATTTGATTTTGTGTTTTGCCTTAGAGGTATGTTTGGTGAGTCACTGGTGCATGTATTTGTATGTGTACTTTGATTTGCTGGGAATGTATTAAGTGAAAGTGTGTTTATGTTTGGGAGGTCTCTGATCTTTATGTAGGCTTCTAGTGAGAACCTGTGCATATGTAGGTTTAGGTGTTGTGCACGTGGATGATGCAGGAAGTGAAGCTTGTGAGCTGACAACCTGCTTAGTATCAGATATACTGATTTCTGAGTGAGAGAGCCTAGATTCCAGATTCTTAATATATATGCATCTCTCACATATTAAATTTGTGTAAATTAGGAGAAGTGGGTTATCAGTGTACATGAGGCAATTGCTACATTGCCTCAGGATGCCCATGTCGATCAGGTTGGCTGGAGAAAGGGTGGGAAATTGTCCATTCATGATGCTAGATGAAGTACTGCGGTCAGTAACAGGGAGGGGCCTAGAAGGACCAGGTATGGTTAAGGGACAAGAAAAAGTTCTAAACTGCGAGGCACTTAATGGGTAAGACTTGTGGAGAAACCTCAGAGGCTCAGATGAGTGTCTAACTGGGCAGTGAAGCACAACAGTGAGAAACTTCCAATGAAGCACAAGCAGTTGACTAAGGGAAAATTATCTATATAAGAGTTTGTGTCTATAACAGCCAATGGTATCCTGCACTGCAAGGTAAGTGCATGGTTATGCTGGTGGTGCATACCATGCAAATCTACACTAACGCGGGCAGCAAGTAGGAACAAAATTAAACTGATTTCAAACACTCTAACCAATAGTAGCTTACTACACTGGGCCCTGAGCCAACAATCACCACTCAGATAGGTCCTTAGCTACACTCTTCTCTCACTAAGGTGTAGGGGAGGCCCTCTTTTGTGGAGGAAAGCTGGATTAGTGCTCAAAAACTGTAAAAACAGACTGGGTCCAGCAAATCTGAACCAAGTCTATGCTAGGCTAAAAATGCAGGAAACAGCAAAAATACAGTAAAATACAGTTCAAAAATAACAGCACACAGTGAAATACAATGCAAGAAGTGCAGATCAAGTAAAAGTAATACTTATTTTTCAGTAGCATGCAGTGGATGCTTCAGATAACACAGGATATTGATTGCTTGCTTCTAACCTCTGTGCAGTTCTGGTAAACAAAATTAAACTGATTTCAAACACTCTAACCAATAGTAGCACACTACAGTGGGACCTGGAAAAACAATCACCACTCAGATAGGTCCTTAGCTACACTCTTCTCTCACTAGGGTGTAGGGGGAGGTGCTCTTTTGTGGAGGAAAGCTGGATTAGTGCTCAGAGTCTGTAAAACAGACTGGGTCCAGCAAATATGAGCCAAGTCTATGTTAGTCTATAAGTGCAGGAAACAGAAAATATACAGTAATATACAATTCAAAAATAACAGCACACAGTAAAATACAATGCAAGAAGTGCAGATAAAGTAAAATTATACTTAATTTTCAGTAGGATATTCATTTATCAATCACCCTCTCCAGAACATTCATGCACTGTGACAGGACTTTGATACCTCCATATTGCCCACTGTTGTGAATGTACACTTTGCTCTTGTACACTGGCACTATGCTTGTTCTCCAGTGTTCTCGGATACATCTTATTCTTCATACTGCTATGAGTAGCCTCTGGAACTATTTATACCCTGTCTCACCCAACATCTTGATCATATATGCAGTGACCTCATCTGAGCCTGCTACTTTTCGTGACTTCATTTTCCTTAGTGCTGTGCTTACTACTTCTAGGGTGGGCCTGTCTTCTTCTTTCATCATAGGCTATCTCTGGGGCAGTATAGCTTCTATGGAATTTTCTTCATTCAGAAGCTGCTGGAAGTACACCTTCTATCCTCTTTGATATCCTTTGGAATGATGAGCAGATTACTGCTGCCATCCCTCATGAAGTGTGTCTGATGACTGTCTTCTTTATCCTTTTGTCTTTGTCTTGCAAACTAATAAGCATTTCTTTGTGCAATCAGCTGAGTCACTTTCCAGAATTTTTTAAAGTGCTTCTGATGCCTTGTTCTTTGCTATTGCAACTGATCTCTTATCCTCTTTGCTAGCCAGCCAGTATGTCTTCTTAGTCTGGTCCATCTTTTCTATCTCCCACTTTCCTGCACTTCTTCTTATTGATTTTTTTATTTATCCCTTTGTTGAATGGGTTTGACCCACTAGACTAATAGGATCTTTGCAGGGGAGACCCAAGCTGATATTTGTACTACTAAGGGAAGTTTAGCCAGGGCACCAGGGAACTTCCCTAACTTGTCATTGTTGTGAGTGGGAACTATTTTGCACGAGCTCTTCCTGTTTCTGTTCCAGGCTCAGAGGTGGCCCAGAGAAACAGGGAGGCAGATGGAGAGAGAAGTTGAATGTGAAGTAGATAAAGAAATGAAGGAAAAAGCAAATATTGAGACAGGAGAATGTGTACAGGATACTGAGGAAATATTTCATAGAAATCTGTTTGATGGAGATGAGTCAGCAAATGATGTCTATATAATTACAACCCTCCAGTTGGGAGGGTTGTGGAATGATTTACTTAAAGAAATGTTGGTGCAGAGTGAGCCAGAAAATGAAGGAAATGTTTCCTGGAAAGACATTATGGAGAAAATACAAAAAGAGGATGTATAGACAATCCTGAAAAATAGTGGTGAGATGGAAAAGAAAAAATATGCAGTAAAAGTAAAAGAAGCCAAAATAAAAATGAAAAATGGAAGTATGTGGTAAGAATTCAAAATAAAGAAGACAAAGAAATGGACAGGTATGAAGTATGATACAATTTAATAGCTCCTACGGGTGTAAAATCACATGAGGTAAGAACATTTATTCTTATTAACAAAGGCATTTTGTGACATTATATCTCAGACTGTTTTTTCAAAGGAAAATTTTCTTGAAGAATATGAAAAAAAAAGAAAGACTATAACCCAGGGAATCTTTATGTGATATAAGCATTTAACAGGGAAACAAAAATGAGGATTTGTGTACAATTTCAAGCAGAGGTAGAAAGAGAGAGACTCTGAAAGGATGTTTGAATTTTTATGTAAAGAAGTACTGGACATTGCAAAAGTTTATGACAAAATGGGTTTATGGACTGATGGCTGGGAATGTAATATTATGTTAAAAATAGAAAGAAAAAATATATATACATATAACAAGCATGATAAACATGGAGGGGAGTAAAGGTGCTGTAAAATACTGGGGACAACCCAAAACATGTTATGAAATAAGTGACAAAGAAGACATAAACTGGGAGGTAGTAAAAGGAAAAAAAGAATTGTATTGGTAAAAGGGTAAGAGACAGAAAAAAATGTAAAGGGTTAAGTTTAAAGAAAAAAGAAAAGAAATGGATGAAAAAGAAAATATGCATCTAAAGATTGGGGCTTGGTATAATGGTTAAGGTGTTTGTCTCACAAACAGAAAGTACAGTGTTTGATTCCCCATATTTGGGAAGGAAAATGGTTAGGTTTAGAACACCCTATTAAGAAAGCCAGCCTAGTAATTAGCTATGAGCTTATGAAACCATGAATCTAAGGAAAATGAAAATTTTAGAGTGTTTTCTGTAAATGTAATAACATTAATATTATAGTAAGAAAAACAGGAATTTTGGAGTGGTATAATACATGTGATGTAGATGTAATTATATTAGAAGTCACCAGATTTCTAACAAATGAAGAAAGATTACAAATAGAGAAACTATAGGGAGGAAAGATAAACTGGAATTTGGGAAATGAGAGATGTTCTGGAACAGCCATATTCTGTAGAAATACAGTAAAGATTAGATGTAACTTTAACAAAGATTTAAGATGGAAAGAACAAGTATATAGGATTATAACATTATATGTTTATACTAACTGTAAAGAAAGGAAAAGCTTATTTCATCAGATTTTATTAATAACGGGATACTTTCATTGTGATTTAAGAGTCAAGAGCAAAAAGAAAGGAAATGATACAAGAAAAATGTTAGAAGTTATAAGATGTGGTAAGTTAAAACGTTGGGACAAAAATTCATGGACTTACAAAATCAGTATAGAACTGATATAGATTATTTTATAGTATCAGAAGGTTTAGTTATAGGAGAAGGGCAGGTAGTTTATATAGAATTTTCTTATCATCTTGCAATATGGCTAGAGATAAAAAAAAAACAAAGAATATATAAAAAATAGGAAAATTAATAAAAAAGATAAACGAGAAAGCATAGAATGAAGAAGGAAAGAGATCAGTAATACAGTTATGGAGATATCATATTACTATAAGAACATTTTATAAAAATTGGTCTGAATGGTGGATATTTAAGGAAAAATATAAAAAAAAATTACAGTGGTAATATGATGTGAGAAAAGTAGAAAAATAAAAATATAAAAGAACATATAATGATGCAATGGAAAAATTAGAACATAATGATAGAAAGTACGTTGACAAAGAAAAAGAAATATACAAAGGAAATCAATAAAAAAATACAAAAATTGTTATATAAGCAAAGATTTTTTTACAAGGAAAAAGAGAAGTATCAAGCTACTTAAGCAGATTAGTAAAGGGAGATTATAGTGTAATGAGAGAAATAAAACATGTAAAAGGAGAAATAGAAAGAACGCAGGAAAATATTATGAAGATTCAAAATATTATGAATGGTGTAGTATAATATGTAAAATAAATGTTTAAAGAAAAAAAAAGGTAGTGAAAAAACATGGACAGTAAAAACAATAACAGAAAAAGAGAATAAAAAGTGTGAAAAGATTTATTTAAATGAGCTATATAAAGTGTTAGGACAAGTAAATGTAGATTTGGCTGCAGGATCAGATGGAATAGAGTATGAAATGTATAAAACAAATAAGGGATTGGCAAAAAATATATATTTTTTAAAGATTATGAACGAATGGTTAAATGAAGATTTTATGTAAAAAAAAAAGTATGTAGTGGAATACTTAAATTCACATGGAAGAAGGAATATAAAAGAGAATTAAAACACTAAAGACTAATTGTATTGAATAATAATGATTCTAAGATCTTTATTAAAATAATACAAAAGAGATTTAAAACTAAAATGGAAAATATTATGGAAGATAGCATATATAGTTTAAAGGGGAAGGGTTGTCAAACATTATTAATAATAGAGAAATTGTGGATGATATGAACAGAAAAGAATAAGCAAAAATCATGATAGAAGACCTTAATAAGGCATGTGACACAATAGGACATGGCATCGTATGGGTAATAATGAAAGAATATAAGTGATAAAGTTAGAAAATTATGTATGTCAGCATATAATAATAATAATAAAGAAAAATACTTGTAAATGGCTGGTTTGGTCAAGAGGTACATATGAAAGGTGTTGTAAGACAGGGGTGTCTAATGAGTTGTATACTCTTTGCATTACTTATGAATGTGATAGTATGTGAAATAAATTACAAAATGAAGGAGATGGGGTATATAACATCTGAATGGTTAATAATTACAGTTCTGCTATCATATGCAGATGACACTATAATTGCAAAAACAAAATTTGGATAAAAGAAGTAATAATTTGCACAAATGAGTGTATACAGATAAGGATGGCTTTAAATAAAGAGAAAATCTTCTCTCCTGCTTGTTACATAACTCTCCTGTCCCTCTAGGACACTAGTTGGGTAACCCCTTATTCCCAGCATAATCTTTAACTCTACAATTTGTTCTTTAAACCTGTTGTCATCTGTTGTTAGTCTTGATATTCTAATCATTTACCAGATTTCTTTTTTGCCAAAAGAGGTGGTAACTCTCAAAGTGCAGATAACTATTCGAGTGGGTGGGCTTCCTGTATATACATGATTCATAACATCCATCCCTTCTATTTTTGTATAGGTGGATATCCAGATAATTAACTGCTTCTTTCTCAATTTTACTGGTAAAGCTCAAAAAATCAGTAGTGGCATTGATATAGTTCAAAACACCATCTGCCTCATCAAGCCCCCCCTTCCCATAATATTAGAATATTGTCCAAAAATCTATAATATCTAAAGACAGTTTTCTTAAACGTTGAATTTAACACAAATTTGGTTTCCCAATACCAAAGAACAATATTAGCAAATATTGGGGATGGTAGAGTTAAATACTATGCTGGGAATAAGGGGTTACCCAACTAGTGTCCTAGAGGGAAAGGAGAGTTATGTAACAAGCAGGAGAGAAGATTTTCATCCCCATTATTGAAAAAAACTGAGAGTTTGTTGAATGTTAAGAAGACAGAAGAGGTAACTACTTGCTGTGTGCTAACATATAATGAGGATAGTGTAGAGGTCTGTAAAATGGTGGAAAAGAACTGGAATTGTGTTTTCGGGGCATATAGATTAACTGAAAAACTGGGTGATAAACCAAAAATAGTTTTCAGAAGAGGACCCAACATTAAGAACTTATTTGAAAGGAAGAAAGACAAACATAGGATTCCATTAGGTAATATGAGGAAATGCAATGGCTGCAGGGAATGTAGGTACATCTATGAATGCAGGAATATAGTGATAGAGGGTCACAATAGAATAATTCCAGTGACAGGGAATTATAACTGTAATACAAAAGGAGTTGTCTATATGGCCCTGTGCCAGTCATGCTGTGCATATTATATAGGAAAAACGGAAAACAAGTTAAAAAAAGCGAATTTACCAACATATTTATGCAATTAAGAGACAAGAAAAAACAAATGCCTTATTTAGACGCAGCATAAACTGTAAGGATTTTAAAAAAGTCCTCTTCTGTGTATTGGAAAAGGTAGGTAGACAGGAGGGGGGGGGGTAATTGGCCCTGTTTTTTAGAATACAGGGAAACACACTGGCAGGTTTTGTTGAATGTCACCGTTTTTCCTGGTATCAATGACAGGATTTCTCTAAGAAGCTTCCTTCATTTAAAGGCAGATGAGATTAGATAAAAATGGTTTAAGTAATTGAACATGGAAGCAATTAAGTTAGTATTTAATATATGTATTGTTATTTATAAATATATATTTTTTAACAGATGAAATGTTTATTATATATGTGTTTTATAGGAGAATTATTCATGTATTATACACAGCTACATATTTTTAAAGAAAGAATATATTAATGTGTTTTTAACTTGAGAGCACACTTAACTAATTAATTCATTTAAGTTAACTGATTGTGATTAATCGATTGAATTGTATATAAAAAAGGGGGGAAGTGTGTAAGGTTTTGAATCTGATGAAGTTCCGTTTGTACTGAGTGTGAATAAAGGGAACAAAAGCGCTTATAACCTTACCCTGCCTGGTGTCTGGTTCTTTTCAAGGAGAAGGTATCCTGGGATATATTTGTATATATGGAAATATGTGTAACTATGTAACTATTTTGTAAATAAGAGTTATTTTTGTATATAAATAAAGGACCCTTACTCTTTTGGATAGATGCCATGGGATCTTTTACATCCACCTGAGCTATCACCAATTCAAGCAGATGGGGGCTCAGTTTAATGTCTCATCCGAAGGATGGTACACTCAGAAGTACAGCACTCCCCTTATGCTGCACTGCAGTGTCAGCAATCAATCTACCTGGTGTGGGAAAATAATGTAATGACTTTCTTTTCATAACTTTTTGGACCTCTGCATTCCACCAACAGCTTTCCTTATGTAACTTATTTCCATATCTGGTTTGGCTGAATATCTGTTCTATAGTCCTCACACATGCTGCTTGAGGTGCTGTCATTCTTCTACAGCTGCACCTATTTCTTCTTCTTCCTCAGGTGCTAGAGCCCTGGGTAATCCCTTGAGCTCCTGTGTTTTCTCTCCAGTCAACTTCCAGGTCTTCAGCCTGGACTTTGCTCATCTTAGAGCCTTCTCTGACCACAGCTTGCAGCTGACTGTGGCAGACAGTGGTTTATCCTGTGGGATGACTGTTTCACTGAGGATGACTTTCCAATTGCTGATTCTACCCAGTGTCCTTTCCCTACTAGGAGGAAGTCTGCCTGATTCGCATGTTGGCCACTCTTTTATGCACACCTCTCAATCTACAGACATTGAAAATGGGAACAAAGGCCTTGAAAAGCAGGCACATCCAAATAAAAATCTGGGCATAAATAATTCTTCTCGTATCCAGTAGGAATGTGGGATCATAATCAGAAACACGTTTAAAAAAGACAGTGACAACATTATGGAAAAAAATATAAGTACATATCAAAGAGACAGTGTACAATTTGTAGACTTTAATGATTTGTATTACAAAATTTTACCACATAAGGTCATTTATTTATGCTTCAGAAAATGGAAGATGCAATATGTTTGTCCTCTTACTTTAAACCATTGTTGCCACTAGTATATTGGTCATATACTGTGAGTTTCTGTGTACTAGACAACTTAAAAATCATATGTGATGAGGAGGATTCAGAAAATTGTGTGAAGGAGTAAATCAAGCTGAAAACAGGAGCATGCTTCCAAATCTAGGGGCATCCTGTGCAGGGTAAATTAGTCCTGAAAATAGGAACATTTCTCCAAAATAAGGACAGTTGACAGGTCTTCTTCTATATGATCTTGTGACTGTCTCTTTTTCTGAACCTGTGTTGTCCACCATCAATCCATTTGCCAGACAGACGTCTAGAATGGCCTCTCATTCTTTGTTCCAGTTGCCCCATCCTTGTGTGCTCAAACAGTCCTCATATCCTGCTCTGTCTGTTTTGATATATGCATTCAGCTTCCCCATTTTCAACACCAGCTCTTGCCCTGCTTAATCTAGTAAGTCCTGCAACTGCTGCTTGAATATGTTCTTTTCTCCACTGTCACAACCTTGCTTTGGAGCATAGGCTAGGATTATGAATACTGCTCTATCATTAGGCTGCAGTCTGATTTCCACGAATCCGTCACTAATTTTGATGACATCCCACACTGTCTTTTGAAGACTGTCTGTCACCACAATTCCCACACCATTTCTAGTCTGTCCTCCCCCTGAGTAGTAGACTCTGGATCCCAAGCCTTGGGACTTTGCTGCACTTCCCTTACATCTTGTCTCCTGGATGCAGAAGATATCCAGCCTCCTACTTGCCAATATATCATCCAATTCCAAGCTGTGTCTTGTCAGTGAATACATACTGAAGTACCAATCCTTATTTCAAGTTTGGCAAGTTGATTGGTTTTATGCCCAACTTTCACTTAGCAGAACTATCCCAGGTAACCCAAGCTGGGCAACTGGACACCAGCTGTCAGCTTACTTATCCAGGGCTGCTAGGCCTTATGGCAGTCACACATTGACCAATTGGGGCATATAGACCCTTCCCACCATTGCTCCCTTGCGTAGGTTGGAATAGGTTGGGTCCTCAACCCACTTATTATCAGCAAATACCCATGAACATTTTTGTGACATTAATTCCAGCAACCACATCATCTAGAGACTAGTGTGCAAGTCTGCTGAGTTCCTACATACTGCACACCTTACAGCTTAGCATTTACCCCATGCAGTCTTGAATTTCATAATTACCCTTGCTCTTACTACACATTTCAGTTAGGAAACTTTTTCTTGCATCCATCACTACTTCCTTTTCTGCTCGCTCCATCACAGGCAGCACACTCATCTTTGGTGCTACAAGTTCAGAAGGCTGTGGGTTCTATTCACACTGCAGGTGATTGGATTAATTTTCAAGTTGCTAACACTGCAGTGCAGCATTAGGATTGTGCTGCACTCCTGAGTGTGCTCTCCTTTGGATGAGACAAAGTCCCATCTGCTTGAGTTGTTGGTAGCACAGCTGTATGTAAAAGATCTCACTGCACCCACTGAAAAGAGAAGAGGAAGTTCCCCAATACCCTGGCAAAATCTCTCCTAGTATTGAGAATACCACCTTTAGTCTCCACGGAAAGGAGGTCACTAGCCTAGTGGAACTTACCCATTAGCAAATGATGGATAAATAAATAAATGTAAGAAAATAAAATAAATCCTTACAAAATGTCCTTTTATCTACAAGCATTTTATCTCTTTTTGCAAAACCGTTCCCCTCCCAGTGAGTATGTGTTTTGACATATCAAAATATTGACATTATCCTCTAACAAGCCTCTTTTTCAAAGTAAACATATTAAAGTTCCTTATATTTTTGTCATATGATTTTTAGTTCAAGTCTTTTACCACCATTCTAGTGTATGCAGTGTAATGATTAGACTCTGATATCTGGAAAAAGACAAATCAGGTAAGCACTATTGTAGTGAGAGAACCGATCTTAACATATGCTAAGCATCTCTTGCTTAACTTATTAAGGTCAAGTTTCATGCTAGGCAGTCAAATCTGCCAGTACTGACTTGCAAAAGACAGTGGCAGAATACGAAACAGATTTCTTTCTGTCTGCTGTCTCTACTGATAACATGTCCCTCACTTCCTCTCGTAAATTTAGAAAATAGCTAAAATAACTAGATGAGTGTTCATCAGCATTTTCTGAAGGATACAAACTCTGAAACTGAAATGAATGTCATTATTTAGTGCCTTTAATCCTCAATGATTTGTCTGAAAACCAAATATTTTATGAGGAACAGGCCATGCAAAAAAGGCAAACAAATCTGAACATTCTGAGAAAATATGGGACATTTGAGAGCCATAGCAAGGGGAATGCAAACATAAGGGACTGTGTTACACTGTTTTCCTGACAGTGCTCGTTAAGTGCTTTATGGCTTTGAAAGCCAGCAAAACTCTTAGTGCTTTTTTTTCTGTAACTTCTAGTATATGGAGCAAATAAAGCTCCAGGGGATTACAAAGAATTATGATTGGGTCTCTGATCATAACCTTTAATTATGTTTTCTTGACATAGATGCCAAGACTCACCTCTTGAGCTTCACTCTCAAGGTGAATTTCTTGGTATCGATGCCTCAAATACATAATAAGCAGGTTATGATTGGTGATCAACTTATAATGTTCTATGTTGTGTCCCTCTGAGGTGCATCCATTTTTGTCCTTTTGTAGAAGTGTCCTCCAGAACTGGACAGACTATCAGTAGGGGGGCTTTACCAGTGACACATACAACTGTCCAGTATCAGCAGCCCTCACGACAAACATGATTTCATATTACTTTACAAACAGCAGTATAAGCCATTAGAGTAATTTTGTATTTGATTAGTCTTTTAAAAAAATGCATTGCATAATTCTCCAGGATTTAACTAAAGTAATTCTTCCTTGGTTGTAGTTCAGGATAAACATAGCCGTGTCTTTTTTTTAATACGAATACAAGAAATATATTACAATAGCATCATGCAGCATACCCATCTGAGTAATCGCTTTTTATCAGAGATCCAGTGCTATAAGAAGTATCTACAATGTAAGGTCTAATTGCACTTTAGGTACTAGTTTCCTTCAGAGCATAGCTGCCCACTCATTTGTGCCAGTTACATGCACATGCCCTTTCAAGCAGCAACTCTGAAATGGTATCCTGTTGCTAGTAAGTACAGCTGATTATAGCTCATTGTATTATTTCTATTTTAGCATTAACCTATTTAAATTTTTATAATATTTTTGTACAGAATGTTCCTGAACTATTCTTTAACTTGTGATCTGATAATTTGGAACATGAAAATTAAAGAGCAAGCATGTGGATGTCTGAATAAATAAAGATCTGCAGACATTTAAAGTTTGAATTAGCCCATAGAAAAGGTATGGGGAGAAAGGTAAAGCAGAGTATAGTTTATGAAGTAAAAATAAATTGTGGTATAGAACTGCACACTAAAACAGCCCAACAAAACCTAAGCACAACAGTGTCTCCTCATCTCACCAGAATGTCACCATTATTTATTTTATTTAAGTTGGATTTCACATGTGCACAAATCCATATTTCAGCTTAAAGGCTGTTTCAGTAAGGTTACATCTGCAGTCTTGTAACATGATTAGTTATATATGTTGTCATTATTCAAAATCCAACAGTCCTATAAAATGTATGTATATAATCACAGATGGGTGATGGAGAATATTTAATCAACAGACAAACAGATATGCCAAAAACAGCTTCATGCTTCTACAGTGACAGACAGGAAGAAATGAATATATCCCCAATGGTAATGCATCCTATGTACAATTATTTTCCTTGAGTATGAATGAAAGGTCTATCCTTTTTGCCTGTTTTTACCATGAAAATGCTGGTACAAAGCTAGTGAAACTGCTGTAAGTGAGACCATTATGATGAGCGTGATGAGGTTGTCTGTGACTTGAACACAAAATCAATTTCAATACTTACTTTGAACATGTAATGAGATGTTTAGTATGCACTACATCTGCCTTTAAAAATAAGACCTTCACGTGAATGTTCACCTTAGCAGCATGGTACCCCGAAATGTGTAGGATGTAGTATTCTCTTAATATTATAAGAAAAGGTATAGACTGATTAATAGAAAGGGGCTTAGGGTCTGTGTACTGCTGGCGCAATATAGATATAAAGACAAATAAACCTTTACTAAATAATAACTGCAAAATATCTACAAGACAAAGGTCTTAGGCATACACTTCCCCTTCAAAGACAAGGTTGAAATTCATAGCTTACTTAGACTTTGTGAAGTGTGCAAGGAGTTTGTTGAGTCACAGACATCTTGATATGCACTAGCACAGCTCTGTTCTACTGAGAAATGAGGCGGATTGGAATTGCATGTAACACCTACTGAGAACATGTCCTTTGTGCTTCTCAATCCACTGCTCTCCAAAGAGTCTTGCTTAGCATGAGGAATCACAGATATCCATACAACACAAGATCCATACAGTGCACAAATGTGTAAACATACATGTCTCTTAGTACAGTGTTGCATTTATCCATACCAGTGGGACAATCTGAGCAGGGTAAAGCAGATTAGCTTCACCCTGCACAGACTGTTGATCCAGGAGAGCAATGTAATTTGTGTGTGTGTGTGTGTGTGTGTGTGTGTGTGTGTGTGTGTGTGTGTGTGTGTGTGTGTGTGTGTGTGTGTGTGTGTGTGTGTGTGTGTGTGTGTGTGTGTGCGTACATGCATGTAAATACTGGGGAAGTGTGTGACTGGATACTGTCCTTATATGTGCTTCAGAATGCAATGTCACAGTATGCATGTTTGTGTGTGTGTGTGTGTGTGTGTGTGTGTGTGTGTGTGTGTGTGTGTGTGTGTGTGTGTGTGTGTGTGTGTGTGTGTGTGCGTGTGTGTGTGTTTCTGTGTTTCTGTGCTTAATACTGACTGTTTGAAGTGACGTGGTTGGTATGGATAATCCTGGATGCAAAATGCATTGGCACCAAATGCTTGTGTGTGTGTATGTGTGTGTGTGTGTGTGTGTGTGTGTGTGTGTGTGTGTGTGTGTGTGTGTGTGTGTGTGTGTGTGTGTGTGTGTGTGAGTGTGTGTGTTTGTGTAGCATCCCCTGTCCTCTGACATGCACTACAAAATGTTATAGTCCTAGTTGTGACTACCCAAAAGACAAGGCTCCAGTAAGAGAAAGTGTGAGGTAAAATTTTGATTCTTTGGCATTAACTGTTTTGTGATGTCCTTTCTGTTGCCTTAACTTCTTTAAATCATACAATATTTGGTGATTATTCTGTTGCTTTATCTGCTTTAGGTCATATAGTATTTTGTGATTATATTGAGATGAATATTGCTTGCACATGCAGTTTCTGGTGTACTTTTTCTCGCGAATCTAGTTTTGTGAATATTTAAAATTTATTTTCCCTGTCGCAAGGAGCTCCAGCACCTTACGATCATGGGTAGCTTAGCGTTTGACTTGCACTCATCTTATTTGTTGTTTTTTTAATGAAAGAAAACTGCAAATATGAATATTTACCAACAAAGTTTCTTGTTGCAAGGAGTACCAGCACCTTAACTTCACATTTAGATGTATCTGTAGTATTTTCACTGTAATTTCTTGGTGTAGTACTAAAGTAAAAAGAAGAACTATTGCCTGAAAGTGTACCAATTGTTCTTGCTCTCAATATCCTGAACTACTGTTGTTCTGCATTACTTTATGCACAGGTGTAAACACTGCTGTGTTCTTAGCTAGCTATGTGTGTAAGACACTCATACAATGGAAATTAATGCTAGGTATACTGCCTCTGCCTACCTGTATTACTTTTTTTCTCTCTACCCATGGTATTTTTGTCTCTCGCTCTTTTCCTGAATTACTTGCTCATAACTAATCCCCCTCCTCTCTGTTTTTATAGCCCTAGTGGATATTTCCCTGCGGTTTTCTCCTGGCCACAATACAGGCAACACAGGTTTGAGGACCTTAACAGATACCCTGCAACTCTAACCATTGGTACAGAAGCCACAACTTTAAGCTTAAAATAATACCACTGAAGTATGTGTCCCAGTAGATAACTACTACATAAGCTAATATTTTAATTAATGCTAGACTTTATAAGCACAACAAGAATTTACAGTGTTTATTTTGCTAGTCACCACGAAAAGCAGACGTCAGCAGCTCCTATCCTTTCTCTTTGATTATCCACTATCCTCATACGGTTTCTGTGTATATTGTCCTGTTTTGTACTTTCCCCTTCCCTGAATTAATTTCTAGCCTCACTCATAACTGCCTTTCCTAGTGCATCTGCCCTATTTTACTGTCTTCAGACTTACATATTAATGCTTTTTTTGCCCTGCTTTTAGCTGTTAATAATACCTCTCTCTCCCCCTCCAAAGCCCCTCTCTATTGTAGCTTATTTTAACCATACAGCACTGGGTTTGTTTCAAGTAAATCTACTTGTGTAGCTTGAGGCCAGTGTCCTTTTGTAAGCTTACTTCGGCTCATATTTTATTTATTTTTATTTTATTTCTGGTGACTATACCTTTAGAAACTTTATATCCTTGTCTCTCAAGCTAGTTTTTCACTATCTCTTTCTGATTGTTTCTATGACTTCATCTTGACCAGGGTGCTAGCCCCGCTCCGTTCACCCTCGCTACGCTCAGGCTCACTTCGCTCCCCCTACCCTACCCCCCATTCCCACCCACATCATTACAATTACCTTTATACCTAGCTATTCCTCCCCTTCCTGTCCCACTAGCCACTACAATTCCACTTTCTGCCTATTGCCACAACCACCTTACTAATCTGTCAATCTTGTCAACACCACTTCCTCTATACCGCTGTCTCTACCTACTCTAGCTGACCATTTTTTTCCAACATGTATTATTTTATAATATCTTCTACACTACTCCTTATTCCCTCTATCTCCACCTCTTACCACTCCAATCTCTCTGACCCACTCCTATGTTAACCAACTTCTCACTCATACAACATATATCCAACTACTTCATCTTTTACTATCTCCCCTAATCTCTTTACTACCTCTACCTCAAGTCTATATAAACTATCCATAATACAGGTTTTTAAACCTTCCCACAAAGCAAGTCCATCTAGCATCTACTACACACTCTCTCCTCACTAAAACCTACTTTGATCTGGAGATATCCATCCCAACCCTGGCCCCTCTTCTCTCCCCAAAACTACCTCTACACTGCACCCATCTTACTCCTCTAACAGTCACCAACTTCAGTCACAACAATCATCTCCATCCAAATACTTAACTATTTACTCATTGAATATTCAGAGTCTAGCAAATAAAGTCACTGAACTGCACTCATGGATAGCTCTCAATACCCCTCACATCCTCTCACTATCTGAAACCTGGCTCAATCCACAAATCTCAAATAGTGAAATACTCCCACCAGGTTATAATATCTTCCGATCTGATAGACCTGTAAAAAAAGGTGGTGGCGTGCCCATCCTCTACTCCAACAACCTTAACATCTCACCACACCCTTCCCCAATTCCTGACTTCCTCCCAGCTGAAATCATCATCCTTAACTGCCATCTGAATCCCCCACAAAAAAACTTGCAATTGCCTCTATCTACCTTCCTCATGGTAACAATCTGCCCATTCTTGAAAACATCCTATCCTGGTTCTCCCACAACATACCATATGATACATTTATCCTTTGTGATGTCAACATTGATTGGTCCAAACTCACAACTGACTCCCCCCAACTCAGTAAACACCTACACAGCTTCCACCAACTTATAACATCTCCCACTCGCTTCCATAAAAATTCCACTTCCAGCTCCATCATAGACTGGATCCTTACCAATTCCCCCCACCAATACCACAATCCCACCACCTTACCTGACTCCCTCAGTGATCATCTCCCTACCACCATCTTAAGACACTACTCCCATATTCCTAAACCCCACCTTATCAAAGACTGTTGAAAACTATCAACTTTCAATTCATCCCAATTTAACTCCATTCTCCACAACACAGATTGGCCCATCCTAAAGCACCTCCCCCTAAAAGATGCTGTAAGCACTTTCAATAGCATCTTCATGAATACTCTAAACTCCTTAGCTCCCTCTAGGAAGATCAGAGTAAAATCAAATCATGCTCCCTGGCTCTCCAAAGAGACTAGGTCCCTTATGAAACAAAGAGATTGTGCTTGGAAAACCTGAACTAAAACTAAACAACCACATTTTCTTCAAAAATACAGGCAACTGAGGAACCTTGCAAAAAAACATACAACTAATGACAAAAAGTTATACTATAGCTCTGCTCAGCTTAACAACAAATCCAATCTTTGAAAATTTTGGTCAACTCTCAACAACATCCTCTATCCTGGAAAGCCCTCTAATCCTTCCCCATACCCTAACTCTTCCTCTCAGAAAACAGCTACCCTCCTGAATAAACACTATATCTCTTCCATCCAAAATCTGGTAACCTCTAAGCCAAACTCTACATCGACAACCACCCCTCCAAGTCTCACTAACACAACTTTGTTTTCTTTTGAGCCAGTTCCCATTACTTACATCAAATCTCTACTATTCAAGTTAAAACCTTGGTCTCCTTCCACTGACAATCTATCTCCTACATTCCTCAAACTTGCTGCTGACTCTATTGCCTATCCTATATCTATACTAATTAATCGATCTATTCTGGAATCAACTGTCCCCACCCTTTGGAAATCTTTCTTCACTATCCCTCTTCATAAAGGTGGAAACTTCACTGACCCCTCAAACTACCGACCCATTGCCATTCTGTACCCCCTCTCCAAGATATTAGAAAAATGTATTCACTCACAGATTCTCAATCACCTCCTCACACACCACTTACTTACCCCTACACAACATGGATTTCGTCCTCACCACAGCACCATCACTGCTTTCCTCTCCTTCACTCATATCATTGCAGAGACCCTAGACAACAATAAACTCATTTCCTGTCTCTTCCTAGATCTCTCCAAAGCCTTCGATACTGTCTCTCATCCTTTACTACTATCCAAACTCGCAAATCTCTACCTATCCCCCTCTGCACTTGTCAGGTTTAATAGTTACCTATCTGGTAGGGAACAATCTGTCAAATGGCTCTCATCCTCCTCACCTTTCCTTCCCATCTCCACTGGTGTTCCCCAAGGCTCCATCTTGGGACCTCTTTTGTTTAACATCTTCACCAATGATCTTTACACCTCATGCAAAGAATCCTCCCTTATTCAGTATGTCGATGATGCCACACTTATATCCATCTCAAATAACATTCCTGAACTACACTCCTTGACCCAACAGGCCCTACTATCCACTGAACAATTGCTCTCTCACAACCTATTGATCCTAAATCCCAAAAAGACCAAACTCCTACTTTTCCTTCCCCGTTCTCTTTCTCATCACAAAACCTCCTTTTTTATTACATCTTCTAACAATACAACTATCCAACCTGACACCCACACAAAACTCCTAGGGGTCATTATCGATGAATTAAAGTTCAACCTACACATACTCCAATGTATAAAAAAAAAAAAAAACAGAAACTAAGTCTGCTATATCAGAACAAAAAATTCCTAACCCCTGAACCTAGACTTACCATGGGCCAGGCACTCCTCCTCCCCTCCCTCTTATACGCCGCCCCAGTTCTTACCAATATCCAGGCCTCCACTCTAAACAAACTCTAACAGACTTACCATAAAATAGCCAAATTCATTACTAACTCCCCATACAACTCACATCACTGCATTTCTGTAAACTCTCTTCAATGGCTTGAACTTTCCCAATTTCTGCTATCTTATCAATTTCATATGCTACACTCTATTCTTTATAAACCTTCCTTCTGTCCATCTCTATCTTCCTTAGTCTCCATCTACATCCCATCCCGGACCCTCCGTACTTCTAACCAACAATTACTTGATATCTACCACCCAAAAAGGTCAGTAGGCAAACTACTCTACAAACACTCCCTTGCCCATGCATGGAACAAACTTCTCATTGACTTATGTTCAATCTCCCACACCTCACACTTTAAAAATGAACTAAAAGCTTATTTTCTCACTTCCAGAACCTGCCCTTGCCATGACCCTACCTAGTCTTCCTTCCCTTTATGTACCCTGAAAAGGACTATACTTAGTATCTCATTACACCTCTCTCTCCAATGTGTCTACTATGCATTTGCATAATTTTATACAAACAAAAAAGTTTTATTGTTGACCTATTGAACTATATCAATATAAAATTGTTGCTTATCTTCTTTCTAATGCAACTTTAACTTTATGCATGTAACCCAACATATGTGAATCTTTTTGCTATAACTGCTATTATATCAATATTGTTTAAAATTGTTGTTGTTGTTTGTCTTTCGGCTTTTCCCGGTTAGGGGTCGCAACAGTGGAACTCCGGTCCGCTAATGATTGGCAGTTGGTTTTTATGGTGTCAAGTTGCCAGCCCGACACCCAACCTTCAACGAAGGCATGCCCATTCAATGCATGTCTTTCAAACGCCCACTTGACCATGGGGAGGACATGCAGACTCCACACAGAAGTCACTCCCAACCCAAGCAGAGAATCGAACGGGAGAACCTCTTTCTATGAGGCAACAACGCTACCACAGCACCACCGCGGAAGTACTTATATTGTTTAAAAGTGTACTTGTTTAAAATGTACTACTGGAGCTTTTCTCCTCGGGTCTCCACTGAAAATGGGCCACAAGCCCAGTTGGACAAACCAGGGTAACAAATGTCAATAAATAAATAAGTACAGAACAGGATCAGCATTATGTTGCTGTCCTGTCTAACACCATGCAATATACAATGTTACAGATCTGATCAGACAGATGTCAAAAGAGCTGTCATATGTAGCAGTTTCACAGCTGTCAAAATGGCTGTTTAACAATGGCATATGTTGGATAACTCAATAGCTGTCAAAATAGCCATTACACTGTATCTGGGGCAGTTCAAAATAAAAGAATCAACTAGCAGTATCAGCATTGCCACGCAATGCGTAATTAAATCTAGTTTTGTTGTGTTTGTGTATGTGTGCGTGCAGGCACAAGTGCATCTGCCTGTCTGTCTGTAATCATGCATGCAAGTATAAGTACAGAAAACAATCACACATACAATACTACATAATAATGTGCTGTATTCATTTATAGTTAATATTTAGCAGGTGAGTTAGCAATGATAAAAGCAGTTGTACAGTATCTGCAACCTTTGAAATTTCACTAATTTATGTATTTCTAGCTCATTTGATAACTTTTCATCTTTAACATTTTTAACCCCAGTATACTGATTTTGTATGATTGGACTCTTTGCATTTAGAGGCAATGGTCTATTCTGTCAATTCATCATGGTCACAGTTTAATAATGCATGTTCTACAGCCTATCTCTTGGCTTAATTTAAGAACTATTGTATTAAACAACTCATTGCAGTGTACTGCTCAACATGGACTTGTTAAACCAAGCCTTATTATTTTAATGTACTGTGTTTGCTGGGAAAATGTAAGTCTCCAAAATCACTGCATAATATCTGCCATGTAGATCAAAGTACTTACAGTACAACCAACAATCCACCTAGTTCATTGTCAAGATACATAATGGAAAGGATGGAGCAGAAAGCCAACAAACTGAACAGCAGATGTATGGCACCTCTCCCCAGAGCATTGCAATTCCTTTTTCTTTGAACAGAGGCATGTGGACCACTTGAACTTCATATGGTTGAGACCATATGTTCAACTTTTCAAAAACTCAAAGCATTTGTATTGAGATTGCGGTACAGTGAGGATCACACAATGTATGCCTTTCCCCGCTGTAGTGCCATCTCTAAGTTGGTATATATAATTTGCAAAGGATGTGGGGGGTGCAGGGAGGGAGGATTGTCGCCCTGCAAAAATGTAGATTTTTGCTGTTTTGTTTTGTCTGAGTTTCAAAAAGTTTAACATATTGTCTTGATCATATGAAGTTTGAGGTGTGTGTGTGTGTGTGTGTGTGTGTGTGTGTGTGTGTGTGTGTGTGTGTGTGTGTGTGTGTGTGTGTGTGTGTGTGTGTGTGTGTGTGTGTGCGTCTGTGTGTGTGTGTGTGTGTGTGTGTGTGTGTGTGTGTGTGTGTGTGTGTGTATATATATATATATATATATATATATATATATATATATATATATATATATACACATATATACATATATATATATATATATATATATATATATATATATATATATATACATATATATATATATATATATATATATATATGTATATCACAGAAAGTGCCCTACCAGTACAGCATCCAAGGAAGCTGCCTAGGTCACCTATGCATAAGTCTGACCATGGCCCCAGAAAACTACTATGTTACAAGGACTGCGCTGTCTGACATGTATGTTCGTTATCAGTTTAACCCCCCACCCCCTCATGAAAATCTAACTTTTAAGGGAAACAGTTTTTATGCTTCTGTGTTTTTTCTGAAGTGCTTTAAAGAGGTTTGAAAGACATTATGATGTCTCTCAAAAACTGGAACAGTGTTCCCTTGAGTCTCAGACATAAACCAGTCTGGCTTGGCAGTCGAGGCAGCTGATAAAAGATTAGTACCTTATCGTATTGCCTGATCCCTATGACATGCATTCCAAGCAGTATGGTTGCTTTGGGGACAGGTTACAGTTTGCTAATTACATAGTCAAAAAAGAATTTACTATTTTAATGTTTGTGATGAACTTTAAAAAAGAATCTAGAGATTTGATTATTTTAATGGTGAATAAATCAAGTTCAGATTCAGACAGCTGTAAAATTCTTAAAGTGTGAAATGTTGCATTTAATGTATCTATGAACCTATGTAAAGATGTCTATCACACTGCTTACTGAGTCTTCAAGTCTTCTGTTACGAGGGAGTTTTGGATTACCTATGTGATATACTTTTGCTGCTTATGTTGAATGTTCTATTGGTACTGCACTGAAACTGTTTGTTCACATTTACTGCACTTGGACCTGTTCATTTTGACTATCTGCAGCTACTGCTCTACAGTTACTTCACCCAGATCCTCTGGGTTAAACTATATGTTGTTCATTGGTGCAACTAATTAGGTCGAGACCAAATTAGCCTAGTGGATAAAAGTTATCTGATTTAAATTTGCCACTTTTAACTGACTACTTTATTGCTCCTAAATACTGCTGTCACTTTTACATTTTTTATATCTGTGCTGTTCCAATGGTTAGGATTTGGGATTTGGTGCTCTCACCGCCACAACTCAGGTTCGATTCTCAGTCAGGGAATTTCAGTGGACTTTAGGGTTAGGGGGTTGCATAATGGTTTGTTTCTCACCAAGGGAAATGGACTATGCTTAAAATGGCCCACAAGGGCAACTAGCCCAGTAATTACCTATGAACAATAGTCACGTCTCATACTATTGAATCCTTAAGCTATATCACATATTATCCTGGGGGTTTTTTTTGTTTTTTTTAGTCTAATACATTATTTCTTTCTGTCTTATGCTATGAGTAGATTATTAATTTATCCCCATTTTCTCACAAAATTTCATCTGCACTGGCCTTTATGGAATCTTAGCTTATGCCCCTTCCGTAGCCAGCCTTATAGCACTAGATATTTTGAGGTTTTACAGCAATTACCTCAAGCTTACTAAAAATTCTATACTGCTACTTCACAATGATTGACTATATGAAAGGCTTAAGTATTCACTGAACTTGGAGAAGACCTTCTCACCTCAGAACATATTCAGTAAGCATAATATACACAACCTACAATTTCCACTACATGAAGTTACACTGAATTTTTTTAAAAGAACACAGCCTAGGCCTCACAGACTATGGTTAAAGAGACTTCATCCATCTGTTCACACAACAAAGCATCTACCTTCATCTTGTATGTCCACAATCCACAGGCAGTACACATACTTCTAAAAGCCTCAACGATGCACACTCCAAGCTCTTAAGGCCTACTGTGACAGCATACACACACAGTAATGTTTTTGTAAAAGGTGACACTATTGCCAGGCATACAGATTCTACTTTCACTAGGCTCGATAAGAATAGGGTGAAACTTGTCTTTAGAGATACAGGATCCAATATGTAAAAAGGACTCCTAAATCCCTCCATCCTAGAAAATGTGATTATTTATTTGTTTTTGGTTACTAGGAAAGCCTGCCTGGGAACTGAAATGTCCATTTTTCTCGGTGGCCCAGGGAGAAAAGCTCCAAAATAACAATAGAAATATATTTTTGACAAAAATACAAATGGTCAAAAATATACCTCTCAACTGTACAAATTTTCACAGACTGTCCAGATTTTTGCCTCATATTTTTGGTCTGTTTCTCATAAAGTTATGATTTTGTGGTAAATCGCTGGTAAATCATTGAGAGTTGAAGTCAGAAAAATTCATGCTGATGCAAAACCTGTTATTCTATCAACTTTCTTAAGTTTATAAGAGCAATATTTAAAATGTGTCCTTATTGTTGGTCCTTTGTCCTCTAATTATTTATGGATTTGTCCAGATTTCTTGCTCTAAGAGGTTTAGAGGTATAGTCAATAAACATTACAAAGTAAGTAAAAACAAGCAGTGTGCCAACGAGGTAAACCAAGACCATATAAAACACAAATACCTCATAAAGAATTGCCCAGAAAGCAACCTGTAGTAGGACAAATTTAATGGTACTTCACAGATAAAAACTCAATACAAAAATAAAAAACTCCAGTCAAGCACTTTCATCCATAAAAGTTTAGGACTTCATCAGAGCAACGTACACAGAGTTACAAGTAGTTTAAATAGTGAAAGAACAACATCTCCCACCAATTAAAATCACTGACATCATCACTACTTAAAGGTCCAGTTTGATTAAAAATCATGAACTAAAACAGTCATGTTAAAATAGTAGATGTGTATTTTAGAATAGGCATTAGGGAACAGCAATCATTAGTGCCTGGACTAGTACTGGCATTTAACCTCAGTTGCCAAAAAAGTTCCATTGTTTCTAATTTATTTTGCCAATGTCCCCCTCTAATGTTTCCCTTCACTGCCTGTAAAATACCAAATTGGAATCCAGTGCAAAGGGTAGAATGTTCTAGGTCCCTAAATAACCCATTATTTTCATTTCTAGGTCTTATTGCATATAGATGCTCATAAATATGTTTTCGAAAGGGTCTCTCAGTTTTCCCAATGTAAAATCATTGACATCCTGTGCACACTGCAATGTATACCAGACCCACTGACAGCCACTGGGGATGCACAAGCCAGTGCATTTCTTTGTGCCGGTCCCAAGCCCGGATAAATGGGGAGGGTTGCATCAGGAAGGGCACCCAGCATAAAACCTCTGCCAAATTACTTATGCGGAGAACATTTCATATTTCCATAGCGGATCAGTCAAGGCCCAGGTTAACAACGACCGCCACCAGTACTGTTAGCGAACAGGGTGCTGGTGGAAATTGGGCTACTGTTGGCCAAAGGAGAAGAGGAGGGGGAAGGCATGCCCAAAGGCAGGAAGAGAGGAGGAAGGTTAGGAGTGTAGTAGTGAGGGTAGGAACTTTGAATGCTGGTAGTATGACTGGTATAGGGAGAGAGCTAGCTGATATGATGGAGAGAAGGAAGGTTGATATATTGTGTGCGCAAGAGACCAGATGGAAGGGAAGGGAAGTAAGACCAGGTGTATAGGAGGTGGGTTCAAATTGTTCTATCATGGTGTGGATGACAAGAGAAATGGGGTAGGGGTTATCCTAAAGGAACAATATGCCAAGAGTGTTTTGGAGGTGAAGAGAGTGTCTGATAGAGTGATATTTATGAAGCTTGTAATTGATGGTGTAATGATGAATGTTTTTAGTGCATATGCTCCACAAGTTGGGTGTGCGATGGATGAGAAAGAAAAATTTTGGAGTGAGTTGGATGAAGTGGTGGTGAGTGTACCCAAGGGTGAGAGACTAGTGATTGGAGTGGACCTCAATGGGCATGTTGGTGAAGTGAACAGAGGGGATGAGGAAGTGATGGGTAGGTATGGTGTTAAGGAGAGGAATGCAGAAGGTCAGTAGATTGTGGAATTTGCGAAAAGAATGGACATGGCTGTGGTGAATACGCATTTTAAGAAGAGGGAGGAGCATAGGGTGACATACAAGAGTGGAGGAAGATGCACACAGGTGGATTATATCCTATGTATGAGGGCCAGTCTGAAGGAGATTGGAGACTGTAAAGTAGTGACAGGGGAAAGTGTAGTTAAGCAGCATAGAATGGTGGTCTGTAGGATGATGTTGGTGATCAAGAAGAGGAGGAGGAGTGTGAAAGCAGTGAGAAGGATTAAATGGTGGAAGTTAAAAAAGGGTAATTGTGAGGTGGAGTTCAGGGAAGAGTTAAGACAGGCACTGGGAGGCAGTGAAGAGTTACTGAATAGCTGGGTAACTGCAGCAGAGCTAGTAAGGGAGACTGCTAGAAAGGTGCTTGGTGTGACATCTGGACAGAGGAAGGAGGACAAGGAGACCTGGTGGTGGAGTGAGGAAGTACAGGAGAGTATACAGAGAAAGAGGATGGTGAAGAAGAAGTGGGATTGTCAAAGAGATGAAGAAAGTAGACAGCAGTATAAGGAGATGAGACACATGGGAAATAGAGAGGTGGCGAAGGCTAAGGATAAGGCATATGGAGAGTTGTATGAGAGATTGGACACTAAAGAGGGAGAAAAGGACCTGTACCGATTGGCTAGACAGAGGGACAGAGCTGGGAAAGATGTGCAGCAGGTAAGGGTGATAAAGGATAGTGAGGGAAACGTACTCACAAGTGAGGAGAGTGTGTTGAGTAGATGGAAAGAGTACTTTGAGGGGTTGATGAATGAAGAGAATGAGAGGGAGAGAAGGTTGGATGATGTGGGGATAGTGAATCATGAAGTGCAGTGGATTAGCAAGGAGGAAGTAAAGATAGCTATGAAGAGGATGAAGAATGGAAAGGCTGTTGGCCCAGATGACATACCAGTGGAAGCATGGAGGTGCTTAAGTGAAATGGCAGTGGAATTTTTAACCAGTTTGTTTAATGACATTTTGGAAAGTCAGAGGATGCCTGAGAAGTGGAGGAAAAAGGTGTTTTGGTACCTATCTTTAAGGATAAGGGTGATGTGCAGAGCTGCAGTAACTACAGAGGGATAAAATTAATCAGTCACAGCTTGAAGTTATGGGAAAGAGTAGTGGAAGCAAGGTTAAGAAGGAAGGTGATGATTAGTGATCAGCAGTATGGTTTCATGCCAGGAAAGAGCACTACAGATGCAATATTTGCTCTGAGGGTGTTGATGGAGAAATACAGAGAAGGTCAGAAGGAGTTGCATTGTGTCTTTGTGGAGTTAGAGAAAGCATATGACAGGGTGCCTAAAGAGGAGCTGTGGTATTGTATGAGGAAGTCGGGAATGGCAGAGAAGTATGTAAGAGTGGTACAGGATATGTACAAGGGTAGTGTGACATTGGTGAGGACTGCAGTGGGAGTGACAGATGCGTTTAAGGTGGAGGTGGGATTACATCAAGGATCAGCTCTGAGCCCTTTCTTATTTGCAGTGGTGATGGACAGGTTGACAGATGAGATCAGACAGAAGGCCCCGTGGACTATGATGTTTGCAGATGGCAGATGATCCGCTGTGGCAACCCCTAACGGGAACAGCCAAAAGAAGATGATGATGATGATGATCGAGTTTTTATCTGAGAAGTACCATTAAAACTGTCCTACTACATTCTGTTTTCAGGGCAATTCTTTATGAAGTATTTGTGTTTTATTTACAAAGTAATTCAAAGTAAACTGTTGAGAAAGAACATTTACAAAGCATATCAGACTGCATGTTTTTGAGTTAAGGTGAGTAGAATCAAAAATACTATATTAATACACTAGTATAGTATCCATATTGCACAGAGTTAGGCTTGCAGACTTCAAACTGTAGGTGTGGCACAATTACATAATTTATTAGTTGTCAGGAGAACTTTAGGGCCTAATAATGGTTCCTATGGAGGTGAATGGCCTAGAGGGACTTATAGAAGTATATGACAAAGCTATCTATGCATGTATCCAAGACAGGAAAGACACTGGTGTTGAGTATTTTATCATCATCCAGAATGATGCTAAGATTCAAAGACAAGATAATTGGCTTTATTAATTGACTATGTAGTTGGTGCCATTCTAGTAGATCTAGTTATGTGTCAGCATGGCATGACACAGCCTTCTTTGCAAGAAATTGTGAGAACCTCTCTTAACAAAGGTTTCACATTCTGGCTAAAACCCTTGCTTCTCCCATAGTGGCGTTTTGGGCAGAGTCCCTCTGCTGGACTTTCCAACCTAGTAAATTCTAATTTAAAACACATTAAAGTGGCTCTACTCATTGCCACAAATCGTAATAAAAATGCCTAAACTTGGAACCATCCTGCAACTTGAACATATTCATATATGAGTAATTACAGAGACATGGAACAATGATAGCACTTCCTCTATCCCTGCATGTAGTGCCTCTTGTTTCTTCACACCTATTGCCAATTGTATGGGGGTTATCAGTATTTGTCAAGGATATCATCACATCATGAACAGTTCATAAGGGCACAAAATGTAATCTCCTAGATACCTAAATCTCTCTAAATAAGATGAATGTTGCATTATTATATTCTACAGAGAATCCTGATACCCCTTCTGAGCATGGTGGCTATTTTACCACCTTAGTTGAAATCCCTATTAAACCCAACACCTTTCTAATAAGGAACTTCAACTTTTCATTAATAAACTGGAGGACCTATACTCTCAATGGTCTGCATGTCCAGCATTTTCTTTACATCATAAATGCTAATTCTCTTGTACAGATAGTTAATCATCCTACTAGGGGCCCAAATACCCTTGACATTGTCCTCACAAATATGGCCACTTCATGCATGCCTCCATATGTATAATCTTTCCTTATTAAATCAAACCATAAATCAGGAATCTTTGTTGGTACTTCCCCTGCACATACCACTGTTTTTAGGCACTTCTCAAAGTAAACTTTCTTCAATTAATTAATGACCTAAATAAATTCTACTGTAATGCTCTTTCGAGGATCCCATGCCTCTATCTTATTCTTCTACTTCTATTTAAGTAGTTATATTGATAAAGCAAATCCCTCTCCAAACCAATTATAATGAGAAATTTAAGACAAGCCCCATTGTGGAAAAACTGTATAAGTAAATTGTGTAACAAAAAAAGAAATTATGTAATGCTTATAAGAGGTCTCATTCTACTTATTAAAAGCATATTTAAGCAAACATCAAAGAGTTTATGGTGCGGCGGTAGCATTGTCGCCTCACAGCAAGAGGTTCTCCCATTCGATTCTCGGCTGGAGTGCCTTCTGTGTGGAGTCTGCATGTCCTCCTCGTGGTCTAGTGGCATTCAAAAGACATGTGTGAATGGGCGTGCCTTCTTTGAAGGTTGGGCATCGGGCTGGCACCTCAGCACCGTAAAAATCCACTGCCAATCATTAGCGGACTGGAGTTCTGCTGTGGCGACCCCAAACCAGGAAAAGCCGAAAGAAGAACAACAACATTAGGAAGCTCAAAGCTGAATATGAACTTAAAATAGTCACCAAAGGCAATAATAACTACAAATCTTTCTTTAACTATGCCAGAAGGTTAACAATAACTGTTTACATTAACAAATGATACCAGGACAATTATCTCAGGCTAAATGTGAAAGCGAACTATAATTCATTTTAGTAAACAAAACAGTTCCACACCATACTATATGGGTGGCACATTCCATTCGGTCAAACACTGCTGTAAGGCACCTGAGCACTCTTGTTGATAGTTCATCTTTTGACTTTCATATCTCCATAGTAGTTTAGACAGCCTTCAGTCTGTATCACCTAAGTTTCAGAGGCATTTGTTTTTAATTAAAAATTAGCATTAATTCCCCTGTACACCTATCTCATCAGACATATTATTGAATATAATGGTCCTTTTGGCATGTATTTGTCTAAACATATCACTCAGTTTTAGAAACAGATCCATAATTAAAAAGATCAGTGGCATCAAAGGCCTCCCTGTACTCAAGCTCTGGTTTACCTCGAAGCTGACAAGGGTGGTCCTCTGCTTGACATGTAGTGGAATTTTATTCCAGAGTTAGGGAATACATTGGACATGACTCTATCCTGTCAGTGTGTCTTATTTAGGGGTTGAAGAAAGTCTAGTTCTTTAACTAGATTTGAGGAACCATTTACTCTCTGAAGGAATAGGAAGCCAAGGAAGGCTGTGTCAGATCTTTCATGGATTGAAAGGCTAGGCTCAGTTCCCTACAATGTAGTCTATAAGAGATTGAGACTGGCAGCATTAACTTCTCCCCTAGCCTATCTTGTGTTGCCCTCCTTCAGCTTAGAGGGATCTTTTGAACATGTTTAATTGGCTAGGCTCATAATGGTCTGTAGACTGATCGCCTAGTACTTACCCATGAATCTACTGGTGAGACTTATAGAAAAATATCAAAGAGCACAGAAAAAATGCAGATAGTGTGATTGACTATATTGCAAAATTAAGTATTTACTTTCATAGGTGGGTGATGTTGCAACATTACTTTCTAAATACTAGTAGACTTTATAATAAGGGAGAAAGCACGTCATACTTTGCCTGGGGACATGTGAATCTGGCAAGTAAAATGGGAAGGAAATAGGAAAAAGGTTACCTCTGTCTAGCTATCAGGGCACAACTGCATAAGAAGGTAGTATCCAGCACTTCACAAGGGTGAAAGGGAGACCTAGGGGGTAATATAAAACATCAAAGCAGACTAAACAAGCAAAATGGGAAAGTATTACCTCAAGTATGTGATGGGATCTTGAAGTAAAATGTTGCCAGTGTACCTAGATAGGACATATGTGGTCCAAACATCCACAGAGCCAAGCTTGGAGACAATCACATGGAAAAAGTTGCGGAGGTCAGTTACAGCCAGTGTCTATATCACCAATAGGGACAGGTAATGTGGATAGTTTAACTCGTTCACTTCAATGGAGTTCAGGAAGTTTGCACTGTAACTTCCAATGGGCAGAGCCTAAGCCTTTTGACAGAATGAAATTATGTCCTCACATTTCAAAACAAATGTTCATATCTCTGGAACCACAGAGGTTATAAAAGAAGTATAAATCGGTCTATATTAGACCATCAAAAATTCAGTTCAGCGAACTCCATTTTCTGTGCACTTACATCAAATATCGAACTGTTCATACTGAGATCACGGTACAGTAAAGATCGGAAAATGTGCCTTTTCTTCACTTCTTCTGTAGTGTCATCTCAGAGTTGGTATATATAATTAGTGGGGGGGGGGACAGCCCCCCAAAAGAGCAGAATTGGATGAATGGCATTTCTGATGAAATGCCATTCATTGAAGTGGGTTTTTGCTAATTTAATATAGACCCATATAAATAGCAAACACTTCAGAACAAACTATTTTTAAAGTGGTAGTATTCTTTAGGTTCTAGGTCTTAAACTGAATTTTATAAGTCTCAGTAAACACAGTAACTATTGTGTTTGTAATATTTTGTAAACAACTTACAATATTTTAGCAACCACTCAAGTTACATAGATGCTGTCAGCAACATATTATTTATCTAGCTGAGAGCTTTCATAAGAGGCTAAGGAGTTCTGTATGTTTTACTTAGTTGCTGAGATATTTAGAAAACTGTGAAAATTATATCTATATACTGTAAATTAATCTCATAACAACAACAGTTAATATCTCCTCACCTATATTAGACAGAGATCAAATATTAATGCAGCTGAATTTGTAATTGTGTAAGCTTTAAGATGAAATATTTTAAAATCTTGTACATAGTATGGTTTTAGAATTATTGATGCAAATATGACCTAGCAATATTTGAAGCCTAGAGGCATCAGTACGAGCTAAATGCAGATGCACCTTGAGGCATCACTTGGATGTAATGAGTTAATAAAAGGGATAGGTGGTACAGGTAAGTAAGTCAGAGAGGGCTCGGGCCAGGCTGGAGTTTGATAGTATGCTTGACTCTGGCTCATAGTCTGGCAAGGTGAAGAGCCAAGAAAGAGCCAAGTCAACTTTTTTTTGTATTGTTTTCAGACAGAACCTAACAGGCAGCTTGCACATCTTCCAGGTCCAGCATGTGATAGTAGTAGACAGCAACTGGCTGAAATTCTGGTTGGAAGGGCTACCACTGAGCTTTTTTTTTTTTTTTTTTTTTTTGTAAGTGAACATCAGACCAGACCTACAAGCTCTAACTGTTCTCTGTTAGGTCCATACTGTGAATTACACATTGCAATTGACTAAGGAACCAGGGGGCATTACATAGTGCCAGCAGGTAGAAAACTGAAACTGCTAGCTTCCTGTTGGGAATTCCTGCTATTACTTTGTTTTAAAAAATATAGAGTGATGACACTTAAATTACCCAGACTGTACATTTCACATGTTTATTTCATTGATTAATTTGTTTCTTGAATGATATTTAAATACACAGAGAATATCTGTGACTTTGTCTTTTCTGATAAGATTAAAGATCTGCTAAAACTACAAGCACTGTTGGTGATTCCCTGCTGGTTATTTTTCCCACCCACCCTCACATTCCTTGATCTGCTTTTTAAATTTGGTGATTTTTTAAGCTGACCTCCCTTACTGTAACTGAGCTTTATAAGTTTCTCCCTTTCTACATTGGCATTTATATCTTGAATTATTTATTATCTGCCTTTCCTTTTGCTTATTTTGAAAAAAGCACATTTTGCCTGTTATTGTCCGTTCTATTGATTTACTTGCTCTGAATTCATTATCTACCAAGCAGTTGAACAAAAAGTAATGTATTTTCACACTCTAGCAAGTTCTCTTCCCTGTTTTTAAACCAAGAAGACAGAGGATTTCCCTCTAGTCAGTGGGTGGCAACCTGGTCTGTATAGGTTGGAGAAACAAATTAGAGATTCCTGCATGTAGTTGTTTTATTGGCTGGAGGGCTTATTAATAATCTTACCTTGTTTTTAGTGCCTTTAAAAATTCTGCACTATTGAGTGGCTCTTGGTTCATTTCTAAAGAGGAAAGTACTTTTATTGAATAATCACCTTTATAAGCTGTTTAAGTACAATGCTGTTATCTTGAATTACTTATTTCCTTTTCTTAAGTTTGTTTGTCCTAGCATTTCACTCTGGACACTCTTTTACTGTACTTTTACATTAGAAGGACTGGGATTATTCCTCTAGTAACAGAAGGTGTTTAGGTGTTTACTTGGTTTATCTGAGTTGAGAAACACACAAAAGGGCTCTAAGTGTAGTCATTATATCAGCCAGAGAGCCCAGTAGTCAGTCTTCTGTATTTCCAGAGCTGATAATACATTCAACAAATTTACACAGAGCTGCCCTATCTGGTGACATTGCTTATTTTCATTATACTGTGAAGTTTACTGAACTATTCATTTATTTTACTATTTTTTGCACGTCTTTAAAGTTTAAAGTTGCATTTTCAAACTGCTTTAAGGGCTGCTGTTCTGCACTGAAATACATTGTTATCTAGTGTTTCTTAGTATTAGGCATCTGTTTGATGTTCCTTACCACTTGGGCTCCAAGCCAGTAATTTTACATTAAGAGGGTCAAAGTCTGCACTCTTGTAGCAGGAGAGGGCTGATTTCTCCTATCTGAATTGGGAATTGCTGGGGGAAAACTTATTGTGTGCTTACCTGATTGGCCTTAGGGCATAGTTAGTGTAAAACTTGTTTTTTTTTTTTTATTGTATATAAGCCTCTAGTTTGTGAAAAGTTGCTCTTCATGCAGCAGCAGTTACTGGTGCCTTGTATACATGCAATCACCAGAAGTTGAAATTTCCCTATAAAAAAATCACCTCACAATTTTACCTCAGCCACATGTTACTCACAAAGTAACTAGTTTGCACAGTGAGCAGCATTTTATTTATTTATTTTTATTTATTTATTTATTTATTTATTTTACATATGTTTACTGGGAAAGTCTGACTGGACACAGGTCCTTTTTCAGCGGGGGCCCAGGAAGAAAAGCTCCAAGAGACACAAATACATGCAAACAAAAGAGAAACAAATACAGCCAAGTGAGAAGAAAATACATACAAGATAGTGATTTCAGACACAGTAAGTAGAGCAACAGTGATTTACATAAAATATGGTTGTTTACATTTAGTGGATATATCCAAACGATTATGTACAGTTAAAGTGGTAGATCATGCTAGTACAGTAAGAGTAATGATAATAGAGTGAAAAGGAGGACTAGGTTATCCAGGGGAGTTGCAGGCGCAGAGCCAGGTGTTAGTAAGGTGTGAATTTAGAAGTTTTTTTAAAGTGAAGTGTTGAAGAGTCAGTTACTAGTGAGTTAGGTAGATTATTCCAGTGTTTGGAGATGCAGATGGAAAAAAGTGATTCACCTGCTGAATTGTTAGCTTTGGTGGTGTGTAGAAGTAGTTTGTTGCTGAAGTGAAGGGGTCTTGAAGAGGAATATGGCTGAATGATATATTTGAGCGCAGGGTTTTTTCTGATTGATAGAGCATTTTGTGGATGGAGGTAAACTGATTAAAGAAAAGTTGTTGACAGAGTTCAAGCAACACCAGCTGCTTAAGTGATGAGCAGTGATGTGACTTGTATGAGGCATTAGTGGCAAACTTGGAGATTTTATTGTAATAGGCTTCAAGTTTAGCTAGATCTGTCTTGCAGAGATTGGTTAAGATTGGGGAGGTGTACAGGAGACTTGAGAGGAGGTGGATTCTAGAAATGGTGGCTTTTGTGTTATTTGTCAGAAATTTGTTGTTTCTATATACGAGACCTAGTTTTTTGTGAACTTTGTTAACGGACTGAATATCAAATTTCAGGTTATTGTCAATTTCCACTCCTAGTAATTTGGTATTTTTTTTGGTGTGATAATAGTTTTATTTTTAGAGAGGATACTAAAGGTTGTGGATGGTGAGATGTATCAGGTTGGGTAAAAGTGAAGAAGTTTTATTTTGCTGGGATTTAGGATAAGTTGGGAGCTAGTGAACCAGGATTCAGGGGATAAGAAGGAATTTTGGTATGAAGGTCTTTGAGAGAGGAAGCTGAGAAAATCAGGATAGTGTCATCAGGGTACGGAACCACTGAGGCCTGGGTTGTAACTGAGTGAAGCTGGTTGGTAAAGAGAGAAAAAAGAAGAGGACCAAGGATGGAGCCTTGGGGAACCCCTAATGTGACAGGGCAAAGAGATGAGAGATCTTGTTGCCAGTGAACAGTCTGTTGACGTTCTGCTAGGTAACTTTGGAACCAGGTGATAGTAGGGTGACTGTGGCAGGTCTACTATAGATGATCAAAATTCCAAAAAGCTGATTCCCATATGTCTGAAACCATATGCTCGACTTTTGGTATTTTGAACATTGTTAAAAAAAACTTTAAAAAAAACTTACCTACACGCTGCTAGCAGGGGGGCAAGCTCCCCTGTACCCCCATGGGGGGCTGTGCCCCCCACACCCCCTGCAATTTAAATATACCAACTCCGAGATTGCACTACAGTGCGGAAGATGGAAATCTTCCCATTCCGCACTATACGGAGGTGCCCATTCTGCATGTTTGAAATTTCAAAAGTCGATCATATGGTCTCAGCCATATGGGATTCGGCTTTGTGGAATTTCGATCATCCGTAGGGGACTCAACTGAGGCTAAGGGAGCACAGGACATAGATGAGTTTGGAGTGGTTGACCATGTCAAAGGCCTTGGACAGGTCCAGGAATATAGGTGATATAAATTGATTATTGTTTCTATGCTGGTTAACTGTGTTAGTGAAGGACAGTAGGGTTGTGATGGTGCTGTGAGACTGGTGAAAACCATGTTTGGTATTAGATAGGAGCTTGTGTGTAAGGAGATAGTCTATAAGTTGGGTGCGTATGACTCTTTCCAGAATTTTTGAGAGAGGGGAAAGAATTGCAATTGGGTGATACTCTGTTAGTTCAGTGGAGTTACCTGCTTTGTGTAAGGGCAAGATGTGGGAGATTTTCCAAATGGTGGGAATGTAAGCTCCAGATAATGACCTGTTTATAAGTATGGATACAGGGTATGTGATTGCTTCTGCAGCAATTTGCAAGAATTCATCAGGGAGATTGTCAGCAGCTAAGGTAGTGGGCTTAAGTTTTTTTAGTAGTTTTTTGATGATGTTAGTGGTGACTGGGTTTAATGTAAACTGGTTGCTGCTTTTGGGTGGATGTCAACTGTTGTGGTTTGAGGTAGGAGGGGTGTGGTTGGGGCTGGTCTGGGTCAGTGCAAGTTGTCGAACTGATTCTGTAAAGTAAGTATTAAACTGATGGCTAAGTTTATGGAGTTGTTGGTTGTTGTTGGGGTGGGAGTGGTTGATTCTCCAGGATGCAATATATTGTTAACTGCTGCCCAGAATTTTTGAGGGTTATTTTGATGTTTATTCTGTATTCTGTAATAGTAGTTGCTTTTGTCTAATTTTACTAGTTTTTTTGCTTTATTTTGGAGTTCTATGAAGGTTTGTTTAGTTATATGGGATTTGGTTTTACAATATTGTTCCCAGACTTTATCTCTGGCTCTGAGTAGGGATCTGGATTCTTTACTTAGCCAGGTTGCGCATTTTGATTTCACTCTAATGGTTCGGGGGGCATGATAGTTGAGTATGTTTAAGAAGGTGCAGTTAAAGGAGAGAACAGCATCTTCTAGAGGCAGGTGCTTGAAAGGTTCCCAATTGCAGCTTTTTAGGACAGAGATAAACCTGTTTGGATCAAAGTTATTTTTGTTTCTGATAAGACAGATTGTGAGCTGCAGTTTTGATGAATGCAGTTTCTTAGGAGAAAGGTTGGGTTGTGGTCACTAAGGCAGTCAGGGAGACAGCCTGAGTGGGATGAGAGATAGAGGTTGCTAAGCAAAAGCCAATCAAGGATGGATTAACTCTTAGAAGTTTTATCAGTCCTAGTGGGAGACATGATGAGTTGGATGAAACCGTAAAGGTTTACATGGGATGTATGGTTTGGAGAGGAACAAAGGAGCCAATCAATATTAAAGTAATCCATTAGTATAGTTACTTGTGGGAGAGATATGGAGGTCCACTGTAGTATACTTTCAAGTGTGGCAATATTGCTGCCTGGTGGAGTATATCCAACTATGATATTTAGGTGTTTTGGGGGTTAGTTGTTAACTTGGCAAATATTAATTCTGCATTATCAAATGAACTTTGCTTGTTATACTTCTTACATTCTTATTAAGGATAAGAAGGGAGGATTTGCATCTATGGTAGAGCATAGCAAGTGTTGATGGTGAAGGGCTGGCTAATGAACTGCATTTGGGAGTAGGCCCAGGATTAGGGCGACTGTCTCCTGAGCACCTTAAATGCATAATTATTTGTAAAAGGAATTTGGAGAGTTTGTGTTGAAGTTTTGAATATTTCAGAGCTACTGGTGATGTGGGATGAAGAGGAAGGACTTTTTCTGATAGCCTATATAGGTGGTGTGGAACAGGGTTGAGGCTATAGTGTGGTGTTGTGAACAACTTCGGTAGTGGAATGAGGAGGTTTGCCAGGAAGGGGAGTAGTGGATAGTAAGTGAGTGTCATAAGTGAAGAGAAAGTGTAGGAGTATAAGTGTTAAGCTAGTAGCGATATTGAGGAGTGTTGTATTAAAAGGCTTCATTTTGAGGTTGAGCTGGTGTGTGATGTTGCAGTAGATAGGGAATAATCTATGACTAGTAAAACTAGTAGGGACAGATATGATGTTAGAGAAATGTAAGTGGGTGCGTTGGTAGGGCTTTTTTTGGAAGTATTGTGTGTTGTGTACTACTACCTGACTGGAGAGGTGGAGAGGGGATGATGATGTGAGGGGAGGGACTAATGTAGTGGGGTGTGGAACTGGTTGGTGTGATGGTGTAGGATTGGGTGTTGGGTGGTGGGTGTGGTAATGCTTAAGTATAAATTTAGATGAATTGGGGGTGGGTGGGAATTAGGGGTTGGGTAGGGGAATGGAGTGAGTCCAAGCTCAGTAAGGGTGAATGGAGCGGGTAGAACTAATGGAGGCAGATTGCAGCAGTAAGCCGGCTGAAAAAAAATATCTATAAGTTGGAACTACGGTAGGCAGCAGGTCAGTGACATCTAAGATACTAAGGTAAAGAGAAGCAGAGGTAGCATATAATTTAGCACAGTGGACCTACTGAGAATTTAAGTACAGTAGTTTGGGTGAGGGAATGAAGAAATAACTTTGTTGTGGCAAGGGACATTTTTGCTGGGCTGCTATTTCCTTGTAAGTGTACACTTACTAGAGATGCTACACCTAGAGAGCTTTCAGCTGCAAAAGTAGAGCGAATATGGCATCCAGGGTTTCTAAAACCTTTGGTGTGTTGTACCTGAGCAATCACTTGGGATGGGGGAAGGGAGGGAAACAATCAATTGGAGTAAAGAGTAGCAGGAGAGAATCCAAGGCACTCTGCAACCCTAGCTAATTAGCAAAGGACAGCAGAGGAAATAAGGTAAACATTCAGAAACCATGTTCAAGGACTGGAAGGTTTCTCTAAGAAAAACTATCAGTAAGACCACAGGTAGAAGTTGTATGCTGCTTACTAGTCTGCAATGGCAGATTATATTCTCTTTTACATTTGTATTCCCCTTTGCTCATTGTTTGCTGCACACTATGCAGCTAAAGTAAAAAAGCAGCTTGAGACTTTGCACCTTTGTTTGGCGTTTAATTAGTGAACTGTAAGTATTGAGGGGGGCTGAAGGCTATAGCTCTATTGAGAGGGGCTAAATACCTTAACATAAACCAGATAAGTTAAGTAAAATGTAACAACAGTGGAACAAATGAAAGGGGTGGGGCGGGTCTTAAAGGAAGAAGGTTTGCAGATGTCACCCCTGGGCACTCTAGCTGATTGTAACAGATTTTTAACAAGGCATAACAGTAGTCACAAAAGCAGGCACCTACACAACACATAAGTGGCAACAGCAAGGTTCCCAGAGTTAAAGCTGTGGATGCAGTCTTTATTAAAGTTAGGAATATTTAGTTTCACCTTACCTTATTATAGCAGCCTGGGCTATTGCTGCTCAGAGAGCATCTAGTTTGGGCACTGGGCAGCATTGCTGGTTAGGTTAGCTACAGTTTACACCAAGTAAGCACCCTTCCCTCATCAGGTACAAACACCCTCCACTCCTATCCTTTGCAAGTACACATTAGGACCTGCAACCATTGATGGGCACTTTCCTGTTATCTCTGCATCCAGTTTGGTGAACATGGGCATCCTGAGGCAATGTAGCAATTGCCTTATGTACACTAACAACCATTTAATTCTTGAACAGACAAATACAGTATGTGAGAGATGTAGTTGCGCATTGACACTGAAGGCTAGACTCTCACATACAGCCACAAAAAGCAAGAAACAGGTTGTCAACAACTCACACACATCACTTACTGCACCCACAAAGGATCATACACATAAACCCACATATGTGGAGGTGCTCACATATAAGTTACCCAAACCTTAGGAGCCTCACAGGCATAGTCCTCAGAAAAGAAAAAGAAAAACAGTGAACCTCAGTGGTGAATAGGTGGGTCAATCAGAATGGAAAAAAAAAAGTCAAACAATAGCTGTAACACCAAAAACAAGCTCACATATCATTTATTACTGGTAAATGCTTTTGCAGAACTACCACTTCATCAGACCATAAAAACACATTTAAAATGTACCTTATATAAAGAAGCATCAAAACATTCTACACTACCATTGGTGGGTACGAAACACAATTAGCTGTGTGATAATTGGTGCTCCTTAAGAATATTTTTAAAGGGACAGTGATGTTAAGACCAGGTGTTCTGTGTGCCTGTAGTGCAATAATGCATTTATTTTCAGCTTTCTTTATCCTGTTATTAAAATCACCAACTCTAACATTGTCATGGATAATTTGTAAAACCAAAAAAGAAAACTTATCATGACCTGCAAAAATAATAGCATGTTTCACTAAAGCATTGTAATCATACTTTCTACGTATATCACCTTGGTGTTCCAAAATATGCTCTCTTAGTTGTCTGCTGGTTTTCCCAACATAAAAATGTGAGCAATCCTGAGATAATGCTAAGTAAATCACAGCTGAACTTCTGCAGTCTGCATAAAACCATGGTTCACATTTCTGCCCAGTTACAGGATGAACAAAGTATTTCTGCTCACTGATAAAATTACAAGTCTTACAATTCTGACATGGAAAGGTTCCAAGTCTATCAAAAGTGGGGCTATGTCCACATTTCTGACTCCTATAACAAAGAAGATGTTTTAAGGACAAATTAGTCCTGAACATAAAACTAGGTTTGGAGCCCACTACAGCTTTCTCCTTATCATCGGATAGGAGAATGGGACAGTTCCTCCTTATAACATCACAAAATAAACTAATGTATCTAAAAATAAGTTTAGGGGCAGAGGTGGTAGCCACTCCAGCAGGCATACTAGGTTTCCTCCTCTAAGATGAATAGTAATGGACTAGTCTAGCCTTCCTATCCTTTCTAATAACATCTCCATGGTCATGGAAATCATTGGTTGTAGAACCTCTGTTAGCAAAGTCACTAAAAAGGTTACAAAGTGCTGTTTCAAACATTTCATCATCATTGTGTAACCAGGAAACATGCATAGACTGACCCTTCACTATGTTGACATACATATGCCCAGGATGCATGATGCTACTATGATGTAGAGCCCATTCTTCCAACAAGATTTCCTGAATAGCATACCATTCAGGCCTCGAGTGCCACTTCTACTAATCATTACATCTAGAAAATCAATCCTTTCCAAAGAACAGTTCAAGGTGAATTTCAGAAAGCTTGTACTGCTCTCCAGCTAACATAGAAAATCACACAGGGCTCCCTGAGGAGTCGAGGACCATTCCATACTATAAAGAAGTCATCAACAAATCTATCATAATATTTAATATATGCAGCATATATATTATCAGTGAAAACAGAATCCTCTTCCCACTGTGCCAAAACCAAATTAGCTTAGCTGTTGGCACAGGGTGTCCCCATTGCTACACCAAGTTACTGTAAGTGGAATTCACCTTCAAAAATAAACACATTGAACTCAAGTATTAATTCCAAGGGAAAGCAAATAACAGTAATAGTATTCTGATAGTAATTACTATAATGTGTCAAAAACAATATTAACAAGTCAACACCTTCCACATTAGATATGACGGTAAATAACATTTGAACATCTGAAGTAACAAGATAATAATGAGATGCAACAAGTCCTGCCATACGGTCATATAGCATAGTAAGAAAATGCTCAGTGTCTTTTAGGACAGCTGGTGCTTGAGTTAATACAGGTTTAAGTTTGCTCTCAACATACAAAGAAAGGGGCTCAGTTAGCTAGCCACACCCAGAGACTATGGGGCACATAGGAGGTCTTAGAGGTCTTTATGAATTTCTGGCAGGCCATGTATAACTGGAATCACAGGTTCAGCATCTAGTAGATAATTATACAGACCATAGTCAATAAGTCCACACATCAGTAGGTCATACAAATCATTATACACTCTGTTAATAATAATGAGCACCTCCGTGTTATTAATTTTACAATACGTCAGAGTGTCTGACAAAAGTTCTTTCATGCTAGAAATGTAGATGCTGTTGTCCATAACAACAATTCCTCCCCTTTATCGGCCACCAGATAAGTATGTTATTTTGATTTCTTAATTCTTGTAAATCTCGATATTCAGAATATGACAAGTTATAAAACTTATGAACCATCGGTTCACTAAAGATAGAGTAAATATCATATTCGCATACCTTCAAAAAAGCCTCCAATGTTGAGTTCAAAGGGGGATTAAAAGTACTAGCCTTTCTTGGATAATTAATAGAGGCCTCTGGGCTAAAAGAACTGCCACTGAATAAGCAGTCCAACATAACTTTGCAAGCAAACAGCCTGAGATCCATGATGACATCTGTAAGATCAGATCCTGTCGCAGGAACAAAGGATAAGCCTTTATTCAAGAGACATTTCTGTTCATCAGTTAGAGTAAAAGAAAAAATATTGTGGACTAAGCAGTCGGTTTCACCCAAGTCTTGCCTCTGTACAGAGAAGTGCGTTCACTGGACGAGTTCCTATCTGCATTCTGAATGTTGAAAACGCCGAATTTAATTTAATCGAACTGAAATGTTCGAAATCTCAGAAGAGCAAACTGATGGAACATTGATTTCTTTCCCAGGGAAAGAAATTGGTGGGCCGTCATCAGAGTTTGCTATTTCCTCCACTGTGGTGTGGTCTCGGAGTTGGTATATTTAAGTAGGGGGGATGTGGGGGGCACCCTGTCAGTGTTTAAAGTATTGAAAAACATTTTTTTTTTTTTGCACAGAACACCGATTTCTTCCCCTGGGGACGAAATCGATATTCCGTCAGTTTGCTCTTCTGAGATTTCGAACATTTCAGTTTGATTAAATTGCATTCGGCGTTTTCAGCATTCGATATGCTGATATAGACCCCATTGGACACCTTTCTCTTCTTCCTTCCTCTACTGATCAACCAACTCCCTCTGGTGGGCAATAATATCTTTGCAGGCAGCGGTAGAGAAGTAAGCGGAGAAAGGGAAAAGAAGCAGCTGAACCAATATTTACATTTCCCTTTGCTCCGAGCCCCTAACTCATTAGAAACATTAACACTCTTAGATAGGGGACAAGAAGAGGTCACAGAAGTAGCTGGAATAGAAACATCCTAGGTAGGAAAAATGTCAGGGACAAAAGTAAAGGTTTCAGCATTTCCCATTATCCGTAATGTTAGAGGTTGGATTCACATCCAATGTACTAATTTCATCTTAGGCACTTCCTGGTTATCATTCAAAGTGATAACTGCATGGGACAACACAAAAAAATTCCCTTTAATAAAATCAGTATAATCACGCTCTAACTTCTGCACTGTAAGTTGCCGGAGCCTATTATCATAAGCAAGTATATCACCGCAAAGCTCATTCAATTACAATAAACAAGTTTCAACATTAAAATCAGACTTTATAGCATTGAATAGTCTCTACTTTATTCACAAGTCCGTGTTCAACGGGTTTAAAAAAGTCAATCAATAGTGTTAAGTAATTAAAACTAAGTTTGAGGTTAGGATTCTGCTACCTTTTGAGTAAATCAGGAAAATGTTCACTATAGGTAGGGATTTTTAAAATTCTTAGTCTTCTAGGGACAATTTTATAATGAATGCATGCTTCCAGATGAACTCTTTGCCACTGGAGCCTTTTTAACTTGAACAGCTTATTCTCAAGTTCTCTAAGCTCACCTAAGAAGCAATTCATATTGATTGTTTCATTTTCAACAGCTGTTGAGGCTCGAGGTAAATCAAGATTCAGTAAAGGTTACTTTCAGCAGTAAAAAGTTTATCACACCAAATCAAATGTCTCATGAGGTCAGTGTCCCTCCTACCAGAAAGATTAACTCCATTAGGATTATATGCACACAAAATCCATGTACGACCATATAAATAAATGTATACAAACGACAGTACCAGACCAAAATAAACCCAGGTCAAACCGCAAAAACAAGCCACACTGGTAGACCCCTGGTATTAATAGGTTGTACAAAAAAAGAAAGAAAATCCTGTTGAGAACTAAGAGGGAATTTGTACAACAGAACAAAAAGTCCCTCATTAGTCTAAACAAGTAAATCAGAGAACTAGTCAAGTCTCTGAAAGCAGACTTTGAAATAAAAATAGCCTCCAAAGCTAAGGATAATCATAAAGCATTTTTCAGTTATGTCCACAGTCTTAAGGGCAAGACCCAATAATGTGTGGAATTAGTTGTAGATGGTATCACCTATATTCAGCCAGAAGATACAGCAAAATCTGCTGGCCGACAAATTCAGCTCAAATTTCACCTTCCCATCACCCCCAGTTCTCCCCAAGAAATACCCTTCACCACTCCACTGCCAATCATCACCAAAGAACAAATTGCCGCTGTGCTGTCTAAATCTAAAAACATGGCTTTAATGGGGCCTAACACTATACCCGGTTGCTTCTTAAACAGCTTAAATCAGGATGTATCAGGCCCATTAAGATCTCTATTTAACCACAGCCTCCAGAGAGGGTTTGTCCCGGTAGAGTGGAGGACAGCAACTGTCATTCCTCTGCATAAACGGGGACCAGCTACTGACCTGGGAAATTACAGACCTATAAGTTTGACTAGTCTTATACTTAAGATCATGGAAAGAATAATCATGGTCCTGATATATAATGACATAGGAAACCTCCAAACACTGGACCAACCCAATTCAGCTTTGTCAAGGGCAGGTCATGTCTACTGAATCTGGTGGATTTCTTTGAGAGTGTCACTAAGGCCATGGATGAGGGTAAAACAGTACATACCACCTACCTTGACCTGGCTAAGGCATTTGGCACAATTCCACACTCAGATATTATAAATAAACTCACAAAACTGGGCATAAATCCCTGTGTCACCAGATGGATAGCCAACTGACTTATAGATAGAACACATGTGGTTAAAGTGGGTGAATCCAGATCCAGCAAGAAGCCATTTACTAGTGGTGTGCTACCAGGCTCAGTGCTGGGACCACTCCTGTTTGGAATATACTTCTGTGAAGTCAAGGCTAATGCACAAGGCCTCTGGATGACAAAGCTTGCTGATGCTTGCAAGCAGGGAGCAATCATTGAATCCCCCAACAATGTAGATATCCTTCTGGAGGGTCTAGATCACACAAATGATTGGTGCCAGAACCATTGCCTAAAACTAATGCAAAAAAAAATGCATTATCATACCCTTTGTAAAGATAAATACCTCTGCTAATTACAACATCAATAGCACACTCCTAAGAGGAGACTCATAGGTGAGAGATCTAGATACAGATATATAGTAGCCTGAATTTTGACTGTCATGTGTCCACAGTGAAGGAGGACTGGAAAGAATTACAAAGTGAGTTAAAGGAGAACAACGGGTTATTAAAGCAGATTGCTCAACCTGCTGTCTCTTTTATTCCCTCTTACTTGATCCTTCCTAACAAAATCCTCAATGCAGCTTTAAAACAAACACTCTACTGTTTTAACTCCTAGGTACCCTGCCTTTCCATATTGGTTTACTTTCTTTTTCAGTTTCAGTTATCACTCCGTAAAAAAAAAAACTGTAGCTGGCTCTTCAGTGCTGACGTCAGGACTACTACACTTCTGCAGTAGTTACTGGGCAGTTTCCTCCCACAAACTGATGTCAGCATTCCTATATTTGCATGCTCCATAGAACTGGGCAGTGAACCTCCCACTTAGTGATGTCAGAGCTGTCTTGTCTGGCTAACTCCATTAGCCTAATAAAAAACAGTAGCTGCAATGTGGAACTCTCTTCCTTTCTCAGTGTGTCGTGACGACTGCATTCTAGTGAGGGACTTCAGCAAAGTGTTGGATCGCCTGCATCTTCTCGGACATTATTTCACTTTTTTACCAAGGTAAGTCTTCCTAATCATTACTACAAGTTACAGGTAGCTCTAGTTTGCCTTTACAGGTAGCCATGTATTATTCGCGTCTATACTGTTTAGAAAGAGTGTGGTCATGTTTTTGAAGGTCCCATGTGCTTCACTGGTTGATTGTGCTTCATTGTACTGCTGCTGAGTTTTAGTAGAATGAATGGCTTTTAACGCGTTACTGTTGCTGTGTTCCTTTTGAATGTACTGGTCGATGTACTATTGCTGGCGTTTTTACCTGTTTTTAATGTCTGATGTGTGTGCTGAACTGCGGGTAAGTGTTTAGTTTAAACCGAAAATGTAGAAACAAAAAAGCAGCTGTAGATTGAAGGCATCCAGACGAAACAGTAAAATATTCTTATAGCAACACTTCTGGATACCACCACGGCAACTCCAATCCTTTTAACTTTTTATTCCAATATAAAGGACAAAATGATAAGACAATAAAGCTTTATGTAAGCGCTTTCGGGTTTTGATATACCCTTCTTCAGATAAATAGCTTTTTCACATCTAAATAAACATTTAAATAGTCAGAAATTGGTGCCAAAATCCACCTTAAAGAAACATCAACTGTGTTATTAAAAGATGTCAATACGAACATTTCGTTTTACTTGTTTCTTAATATTATTATTTATTTAACATTTGTTGACCTGGAAAGTCCAACTAGGTTCCACAGTGCCTGTTTTCACCAGAGGCCCAGGGAGAAATGCTCCAGATGCATGTCTTTGGAATGTGGGAGGAAACCGGAATACCCGGAGGAAACCCATGCGAACACAGGGAGAACATGCAAACTCCACACAGAAGGCACCCCAGCCGAGAATCGAACCGGAGAACCTCTTGCTGTGAGGTGACAATGTTAACCACTGCACCACCGCCCATATTGACACACTCATTTATCATCTGTACATATATCATGTTAAAAACATTAATAAACATAAAAATAAAAATAAAAATAATCATAGAAACAATATATTTCATTGTAAAATCCCCATATAAATAATAATACATAAATAATAATGATCATTACTTCATGCATTCATCTTCCTATAACTGATGAATAAGTTAATATATAAATATATAAATACTAAAAAATATATGTATATATTAAGTACTAAAAAATATATATATATATATTTAAGTATACTAAATATTAAAACATTAAAATAGAAACATATATATATATATATATATTAGGCGCTC
>NC_056733.1:110388000-110415500 GCF_019279795.1 Protopterus annectens | reverse complement strand
GGTGCTTGTGCAGACATGGACAAACCAGACTGAAGGGGTCATTGGAGAATGTTTCCTTTTATTGATTGTGCTTGGACAAAGTAATGAAGGAGTTGTTGGGGGAAAAAGGTTAGATTTTTGTGCTTGCGCATACATGGAAATGTAATTAAGGTAACCTTTTATGTAAATGATTCATTTTGATGTAATTTGGTGGTGATTGTGCATACATTGACAGACTACTGAGAGGGTTGTTAGGGGGAATGTTTCATTTCTGGTGCTTGTGCATACATGCACAAAGTGAGTTAGAGAACTTTGGGGAAATGATTAATTCTCGTGTCATTTGTTGGTGCTTGTGCAGATATGGGCAGACTACTGACAGGGTTGTTAGGGGGAATGTCACATGCTGGTGATTGTGCTTACATGGAAAAGTAATTAACGGAACCTTGGGGGACATGATTCATTTTGATGTCATTTGGTGGTGCTTGTGCAGACATGGGCCGACTAATGAGAGGATTGTTGTGGGGAATGTCATATTTTTAGTGCTTCTGCATACATGAACAAACCTGACTAAAGGGGTAATTGGAGAAAATGTTTATTTGTATAGCTTGTACTTACATAGTCAAAACCTGACAAGAAGGGGTCATTGGAGGAAATGTATTTTTATTCCTTGTGCTTACATTGACAAAGTAATGAAGGGATCGTTGGGGACAAATGCTTCATTTTTGTGCTTGTGCATATATGCCAAAAGTACACAAGGCCGCCTTGTGGGAAATTATTCATTCCGATGTCATTTGGTGGTGCTCGAGCATACGTGGACAGACTACTGAGAGATGTGTGTGTGTGCGCATACGCAAGCAAGGGGGATGTGTACGCGTATGCAAGCAAGGGAGATGTGTGCACGTACGCAAGCAGGGGGATGTGTGCATGTATGCAAGCAAGGGGGATGTGTGTGTGTGTGTGTGTGTGTGTGTGTGTGTGTGTGTGTGTGTGTGTGTGTGTGTGTGTGTGTGTGTGTGAAAGTAAGCAATGATTCATTTTGATGTAATTTGGTGGTGCTTGTGCATAAATGGACAGACTACTGAGGGTTGTTAGGAGAAATGTTTCATTTTTGGTGCTTGTGCATACATGGACAAACCAGACTGAAGGGCTTATTGGAGAAAATGTTGCTTGTGCTCACACAGAGAAAGTAATGTACAGGGTGCTGTGAAAATTGTTAAATTCTACTGGTTGTGCATACATTAACCAAGTACACAAGGGATCTGTGGGGAAAAAAATAATTTTGATGTCATTTGGTGCTTACTATTGATTAAAACACTCTAATAAAGAAGTTGTAGTGGAAAATGCTGTATTTTTGTAATTGCACTTACATTAAAAAGTAAATAAGGGAACCTTGGTGAAAACGATTCATTTTGATGTCATTTGCTGATTCTTCTGCATACATGCACAGACTACTGACAGGGTTGTTAGGGGAAATGTTTCATTTTTGGTGCTTGGGCATAAATGGACAAACCTGACTGAAGGCTCATTGTAGAAAAAGTTTCTTTGTATTGCTTGTGCTTACAGTGACAAGTAATGAAGGGGTCGCTGGGGGGAAATGCTTCATTTTTGTGCTTATTCCTACATGCCAAAAGTACACAAGGCCTCCTTGTGGGAAATGATTCATTTTGATGACATTTGGTGTTGCTTGGCATACATGGACAAACTACTGTAAGGGCTGTTATGGTAAATGTTTCACTAGTGGTGCTTGTGCATACGTGGACAAACAGGGCCGGAGGTGTCTGGAAAAAATGTGTCTTTTTACTGCTTCTGCTTACATACACAAACTGATGGAGGGGTCTTTGGGGAAAAAAGTTTAATCTTCATGCTTGTGCTGACAAGGCCAAAGTACACAAAGACTCCTTGGGGGAAATGATTAATGTCGATGTAATTCTGCGCTTACTATGCATAACAGACTACTAAACAAGTTGTTTGGTAATAATGTTTACTTTGTGTGTTTGTGTATACATGGACAAACTATACTGAACATCCTTAGGCAAATGATTCATTTTGATGTCATTTGGTGCTTACTATGCATACAAACACAGTACTGAAGACATTGTTGAGGAAAATGTTTAATTTTTGTGCTTGTGCATACATGGACAAAGTAATTAAGGGAAACATTTGGGGAAATGATGCATTTAAAGGTCATTTAGTACTGCTTGTGCATTCATGGACAGACTACTGAGAGGGTTGTTAGGGGAAATGCTACATGTCTCGTGCTCGTGCATGTCAAAGCCTGACAAGAAGGGGGGGGGGGGTCATTGCAGGAAATGTATTTTTATTCCTTGTGCTTACATTGACAAAGTAATGAAGGGATCGTTGGGGACAAATGCTTCATTTTTGTGCTTGTGCATATACGCCAAAAGTACACAAGGCCGCCTTGTGGGAAATGATTCATTCTGATGTAATTTGGTATTGTGTGTGTATGCAAGCAAGGGGGGTGAGTCTGTGTGTGTGCATACGCAAGCAAGGGGGATATGTGTGTGAGTGTGTGTGTGTGTGTGTGTGTGTGTGTGTGTGTGTGTGTGTGTGTGTGTGTGTGTGTGTGTGTGAATGTGTGTGTGAGAATGCAAGCCAGGGGGAAAGTGTGTGTGTGTGTGTGACAATGCAAGCCAGGAGGAACATGTGTGTGTTTGTGTGTGTGTGTGAGAATGCGAGCCAGGGGGAATGTGTTGGGGTGTGAGAGTGCAAGCAATGGGGAAGTGTGTGTGTGCGAATGCAAGCAAAGGTGACATGACTGTGGATCGTACCTCTCAACTGGATGGATTTTCACCATTGCTGCTGCTTGTGCACACATGGACAAACTGGACTGAAGAGGTCATTGCAGAAAAGGTTTCATTTGGGTGCTTATGCTTACACAGACAAAGTACATGGACAAACCTGACTGAAGGGGTCATGCAGCTAATGATTTTTTAATTGCTTGTGCTTACATAGACAAAGTTATGAAGTGTTAGTTGGAAAATATGTTTCATTTTTGTGCTTGGCCATACATGGACCAAGGTACTTATGGGAACCTTGGGGAAATTATCCATTCTGGTGTCATTTGGTACTGCTTATGCATACATGGACAGACTACTCAGAGGGTTGTTAGGGGAAATATTTTGTTTTTGTGCTGGGCCATACATGGACCAAGGTACTTATTGGAACCTTGGGGAAATGATCCATTGTGGTGTCATTCGGTAGTGCTTATGCATACATGGACAGAGTACTCAGAGAGTTGTTAGGGGAAATGTTTCGTTTTTGTGCTTGGCCATACATGGACCAAGGTACTAATGGGAACCTTGGGGAAATTATTCATTTTGAAGTCATTTGGTGGAGCTTGTGCATACACGGGCAGACTGCTGGGAGGGTTATTAGGGGAAATGTTTCATTTTGGGGGCTTGTGCATACATGGACAAACCTGACTGAAGGGGTCATTGCAGCTAATGATTATTTTTATTGCCTGTACTTACACAGGCAAAGATATGAAGGGTTCGTTGGAAAATATGTTTAATTTTTGTGCTTGTGCATACATGGACAAAGTACACTAGGGATTCTTGCAATAAATGATTCATGTAGATGTAATTTTCTGCTTACTATGCACTGACAAGAGTACTGAAGAGATCATTGGGGAAAATGTTTTATTTATGTGCTTGTGCATACATGAATAAACCTGTTACGGGGTCATTGGAGACAAATGTCTTTTAATTGCTTGCGCTTACATAGACAAAGTAATGAAGGTGTCATTGGGAGAAATGTTTCATTTCTGTGCTTGTGCATACAAGGACAAAGTACACTAGGGATCCCTGGGGGAAATTATTCATTTTTAGGTAATTTTCTGCTTATTATTCATACAGAAAAGACTAGTAAAGAAGTTGTTGGAGAAATGTTTCGTTTTTGTGCTTGTGCATACATGGACCAAGGTAATTATGGGAACCTTGGGCAAATGATTCATTTGGTAGCGCATACAGGGACAGAGTACTGAGGGGGTTGTTAGGGGAAATGTTTCATTTCTCGTGCGTGTGCATATATGGACAAACCTGACTGAAAGGATCACTACAGAAAATTATTCATTTTGGCACTTGTGCATGCAAGGACAAACCTGACTCAAGGGGTAATTGGAGAAAATGCATCTTTTTATTGCTTGTGCTTATGTAGACAACATAATAAAGGGGTCATTGGGAAAAATGTTTTCATTTTTGTGTCTGTGCATACATGGCCAAAGTACAGAATGGATCCTTGGGGGAAATGATTCATTTAGATGTAGTTTTGTGCTTACTATGCATTGACAAGAGTATTGAAGACGTTGTTGTGGAAAATGTTATATTTTTTCTGATTGTGCATACAATGAAAAAATAAGTAAGGAAACCTTGGGGAAAATGATTCATTCTTATGTCATTTGGTAGTGCTTGTGCATAGATGGACAGACTACTGAGAGGGTTGTCACGGGAAATGTTTCATTTGTGGTGCTTGTGTGTGTGTGTGTGTGTGTGTGTGTGTGTGTGTGTGTGTGTGTGTGTGTGTGTGTGTGTGTGTGTGTGTGTGTCTAAAATTAAAATTGGGTCAAGTGCCGAGGATTTTAGAAATCATGAAACTAATGTGCATTTCAATACAGATTAATGCAAAAGTCTAATGTCCTACAACTGTCCTCTCTTTACACCACAGCAGTCTACATGTTTGGTACTTTCAATCAACAGGAAGGCATGAGAATAGGAGATCACAAGGCTTGCAAAACAGTGCCTTCTAAAGTGCTATTAAGCATGGATGGCAATTTCATGACAGGCTGTGGTGCAGCTAAAAAAATGTCCCACTGTGAGAATGAGACTGCAAGAGGTAAGCAGGCCATTACTCAAGTCTCTTGCTTTGAAATGTCAATCACAGCAGTCTTCTTCTTCTTTCAGCTTTTCCCAGTTAGGGGTCGCCACAGTGGATCACCTGTCCGCTCATGATTGGCAATGGAGTTTTACAGTGTTGAGTTGCCAGCTAATTAGTGCCAATTTAGAGTATCCAATCCACCTACAGCATGTCTTTGGGATGTGGGAGGAAACTGGAGCACCTGGAGGAAACCCACGCAACCACAGGGAGGACATGCAGACTCTGCACAGAAGGCACCCCAGTCGAGGATCGAACCAGAGAGCCTCTTGCTGTGAAGCAGGTCAAATTACCTGCAGCAGTGTGACACCTAGGGAGGTGGTGTGAAGGGGGAGGGGAGATCAGTAGAAGAACTACAACTCAAGGATAACAAAATAATTAAAATTAGCAAGTCTAAGAAGAATTAGCAGTAAAAAATACTTTGAAATTCTGTTCTTTGGCATTTCAGCTGCTTGTGGTATAATTAGCCACTGAAAAGCAACACTTATTTTGTTAAAAGCTTATGATTGAAGCTAAAGAGTGGATGCATGATAAGTGAATGCAGTGACAGCAACTGGAGAACAGGGACGCCTGCGTGATGTCATGGTTTTGAGACAAACACTGCATTCTGGGATAGCAGGAGGCTGTGTAATACATTAAAACCACTTCAAGATGCTAGACCCCCATGTGGTAAGAGTCTGCAATTACGTATAAAAATAAAAAAAAAAACTGTAAATGGTCCCAGAGTGGTGCTAAAATATAGGAATTATCAAAACATGATGAAATACACATTTTTTCATTCTGTGGTTGTGGTTCTCCTTCAAGACAGGCACAGCTCACAGACCACAGTTTAGAAACTTGTGAGAAGCGCCAAGGGGGCTGATAATCCTCAAAAGCACAGGGAGTTTGTATACTTGAAAAAAGGGGTTGTAGTACTGACAATGAGCTTCTAATGATAGAGTAGAGAAGAAAAGTGTTGCAACAAATGGCAGTTCCAAGGAACTACCATTAGGCAGTTATAGTCATAGCCCATAATATTCCCTTTCAGGCCATATGAGCAAAATGAGTACAAAAATGAGCTTTATGAAAAACACTTATATGTCAGGCATTGCAAAAGACATAAATGGCTATTGCAAACCTCACAAGCTGTGTCAAAACATTAAGACAGGAGATAAAATCAGGTTATACCCAGCTTGTGCAGCATCATGTGGACAGAAGGGCCCAACAAGTAGTCAAAAGGGAAGGGTTATCTGTCAGTGTAAACAGATGCTATATAAAATGGCTAAAATGTTCTACCCTGCCACCAAAAACTCAAGAGAGCTATTCAGAACAGGAAACTGAGTCCTATCTTTTACCTCATGTTTGGTTTCTTGAGGGTTTCACAGCAAAACTCAGTTAAATCTGTGAAGGAAAGACGTGTAAAGAGAATTGTATTAAACTGAAAGAATGTGATAGTTATGCCAAATAAAAATATATGAGACCTAATCTAAGTAGCATTAAATATAAAACATGTAAATAATTATTTAAAAGATAAAAGTAAAAAAGCTACACTGTGCTTGCCTTTTCAATAAACTGTACTATATGAAAAGAAAATGCATAAAACAGTAGCTTTTGCTTCTTGACTGTGTAAATGTGTGTACTGTTGCAAAGTCTAATGCTGCTCAACTCTAGTCATTTTACCATGATGCCCTATTTTAACAGCAACTTGTTGAGATTCTCCCCCCTGTGACTTGAACATGTAACTGTGGAAACATAAAACATCTTTGACAATTCAAATTAAAGACAGGAAATTTTGTTTAAAGACTTCTAAGCAGAGAGACTATTATTCTTAGTTGGATAAAAGTTGTAGAAGTTATTGCAATCTGGCTGCTAGATTATAAATTTGGGAGTAGAGATGGTGTCTACAAGGACTGTGAACATTCTCATTTGCATTTAAATGCCAGAGAGAATAAGGGGGCAGTGGATATTTTAGCCAGAAACAAATAAGTCTCTAATTTACATTTTAGAAGCTAGACATTTTCTTTGGAACATTATCTATCTGTTTAGATGTTTTATTTAAAGGTTCCTTGTATAAGCCCTATACTGTCTGTATATGTATTTGGAAAGAAAATACTTTAACATACTTATTTTGAGTAAAGAATTTTATTATTTAACTTTGAAGTCTTACAGCTGATATTTTAGTTAGTAGCTAAAGGGTTTATTAGTAAAACTAACTGTTGGCATTTGCCCTTTAAAATGATGCTGCTTGCTTTATTGCTACCATTCAAATATCTGAAGGCTGGCTTATTTTAAGGGTAAACAATAAGGTATGTTCTTAGTTTTCCAGTGTAATTGTGATTGGGCCAGCATACCATAAAGGAAGGTGCTAGTGTTGGAGAGTTACCATGTACCCCCAGTCTTGAACATATCGTGTAAGTGTATGTGTGCAAAATAATTCTGTTCAAGTTTTGATTACTGGCGCTAATGTCAAACTGCAAGGGAATGTGCTCAGTCTGAACTGGGTGAAATTCTGCGGTGCTAGTAATTATAAGTCTCATCTATAGCTGTACAATGTAAAGCTTACATCTCTGCCATACATATCACAGGCATTAGCTATTGGCCAAGGCACACTTACTGTACAACCTTAATGCCAATTGTCCTTTGTATATTAATAAGTACCAGCACTGGAATACAATCCTGTATCACTGGTTCCATTGCACCTTAAACATTGACAGCGGTGGTGCAGGAGTTAAAGCCCATAGCCCCCTGTCCATCACAAGGGCAATGACATACTTTTTCTGACATGTGTGGAAGAAGTACATAAAGTTTCAGAAAGATGTTTCCTTGATGGATGAACTATATTTGTGTCATGTGCATCACTCTGCTTGTATTACCACATACTTGAAACTTGATAGTTGGTTACTGCTTAGTGCTTATCATCCTCAGAAAAAAACAACAAGCTACTAATTTTGGTGGTATGGCTGGAGGTGATTCTATATTCCAAATGCAGAACTGGCAAACATGCAATTCAGACTCCCCACACAGTTCTCCCAGATTATGGATGACATCCTTTAAACAAATGATAGCTATGCAGTAAATTGTGGTTTGTGTTTTCATAAGGCAAACTTCTAGATAGGTATCATATCATCAGCTACATATTCTAAATATTTCCCTTCTTGTATTCATGAATCAGTCTTCTCTTTTAGCATCCCACCTAAGTAACTGTTTTCAGATACACAAATGGTACACATGGTACATTGTTCTTCAGGGTTATGTCCCTCTCCAGTTTCATCAGATGTCTAAGGTGTTGCCAACACTTAGTCCCCACACAGCTGGACCTCTTTTTGGTGTCTAGGTTATGAGACTGACAGTAACTAGGCTAAAAAGACATGATGCACTGTTCCTGATAAAACCTGTACCAGACAATCAGACAGAAAGCCAGTAATAGTACCTCCAAAAGACCATGTAAGTGACTATGCCCCATGCACGCCATACTCAATATAATCACTGCACCTTGGAAGAAAGAAGAAAAATGTTAAATGTTTATTTCATTTTCTTAATTTTCAGACTATAGTGCTCTGTAGGCCAGGTTCCTACTCACTGTATATTCTGTTCACATCTTCTGGAAGAAATAAGAAATATTATCTACAAATCTCCATCAGTAATGCAGGTCTTAAGATATGGATGTTATTGGGATCTATTCATGGCTCAGTTTTTAAATTAGATATATATATATATATATATATATATATATATATATATATATATATATATATAAAGAGAGAGAGAGAGAGACATCATATTTCAGAAGACTGTAAGCACTAGAGGAAATGCTGCAGTTTGCTCCAAGTTAAGTTCTTTACTGCTTTTTTTCCTGGTAGCCTGCATGTGAACAGAGACATAAGTCCCAGAGTTCTAATGTGAAGAGGTGGAATCACATCATGTAACATAAGTCCCAGGGTTCTAATGTGAAGAGGTGGAATCACATCATGTAACATAAGTCTCAGAGTTCTAATGTGAAGTGGTAGAATCACATCATGTAACATAAGTCCCAGGGTTCTAATGTGAAGAGGTGGAATCACATCATGTAACATAAGTCCCAGAGTTCTAATGTGAAGAGGTGGAATCACATCATGTAACATAAGTCCCAGGGTTCTAATGTGAAGAGGTGGAATCACATCATGTAACATAAGTCCCATGGTTCTAATGTGAAGAGGTGGAATCACATCATGTAACATAAGTCCCAGAGTTCTAATGTGAAGAGGTGGAATCACATCATGTAACATAAGTCCCAGAGTTCTAATGTGAAGAGGTGGAATCACATCATGTAACATAAGTCCCAGGGTTCTAATGTGAAGAGGTGGAATCACATCATGTAACATAAGTCCCAGGGTTCTAATGTGAAGAGGTGGAATCACATCATGTAGGTCTAAGATGCAACCTATCTACAAACCAAATGTGTGGCAACTGGGAAGAGGGAGATTACAATAGACATCAAAGAATGAAGCTTGATTCTGGAGAAATTCACATGTGTTTCCTTTCTACTGCTCAACTCATTCTACCTATTGTGCTTTATACATTATTCACCACCCTCTCATTGTTCCTCCCTTCCCTATATCTCTCCAGCATGGTGCAAGGGAGCAGTGTAAGTGAAATTATGCTAGCACTCTGTCTAAAATAGGTGAGTAAATGGAAAATCCATTCAAAGGAAATAACAGACTATCAGGCTAAGCAGTCTACAACACAAATGCCCATACTTTGCTTCTTTGATTATTCTGGCTCTAAATTAATTCCCCTTGAATAATGTTTAGTCTAACCTGATCTGGACCTTTACTCCAAGACTGTTTCTATAGCTGGTCACCGCCCCAGCCTGCCTCCCTACACTACCCCAATTCCGACCCTTACTCTACATTTACTCCTATTTACTACAATCCAATCACAGAGTACTTAACTGAATTTACCACAATCCAATCACAGAGTACTTAACTGAATTTACCACAATCCAGTCACAGAGTACTTCACTGTTTCTGAGAAAATCACAATTATTCTGTATCTCTACCATAGAAAACTATCCTACCAGACTAACATATTCTGCCTAAGTCCAACTTCCCCTCACTACTTCCCATTGTAACTTTGTACAATCAAACTCATTATTCATAACATTATTCTCAGGATGACTCTACTAAATCCCCTTATAACAAACTAACCAACATGCTCAAAAACTAGCAGCCTACAGTTTTATTATCACTACAAGCCATTCCAACTAGTTCATCTAACCATAATACCAAGAATCATCTTCCTTAACTGCACCAAATGCTTCTCTGTACTTCTGTTCATATCGACTCCACACATTACTATACATAATTCAGACATCTCCATTGCCCTGCCATATCGCCTCTGTAACAATACATTTCTTGTAATAACTGACATTCATACCACCTTAATGCACTCCTAGCACTTAAGTCATATTTCTTACCTACACACGCCACATCATAACTATGTTTCCAACTTTCCTGTTGACATCACTGTTATTTTTTACATTCTCATGTGACCATTTACCACTCACCCCTCCATTACCTCGTTTCAACCCCCACCAGGTAACAATCCCCTACACACTTTCTCTCCACTTACCATCTCATCATAACTCATGAACTCTTTCATACTCAACCTACCCACTTCTTAAAAACTAAAATAAATACCATTAAAATCTAAAAGAGAGAAAATATATCCAAAATACCCCAAAATCTCACCAGCATCACTCTTCTACTACTCTAGCCTCACATATCACAGTGTGGGGATATCTGGCCACACCTGGCCGAATGTTTTTTATAACCCCCCCCCCAATTATACTCCTTAATACAACTAAAACCTAGAAAGATCCATTAATAATAATTCCTTAAAACTATTTATCCCAAATACCAGAATCCCTGCAACAAAATGGCCAAACTATAAGCCTGGATCTTATTCCACTCCTCAGATGTCTTCGTTTTCATATAGATATTGCTCAAACCAAACATATCTCGTGAAGAAGTCCTACCCTGCAGTTATAGTAACCTTAGAGTATATTGAGAAACCAGAAGGGCAAGAGGTGTAGCAATAATGCATAAAAACATTGTCTAATGTTACCGCTACATAAACAACATCCATACATTTAACAATGCAAAAATGCTAATCACCCAACTTCAGCTAAACCTGAACAAAGCCATATGTACTGTGCCTTGCCCCAAAAAATAGCCATACTACACTTATCAAAAAGTATTAAAATAGAAACTCTCATACTTGGTGATGTTAATATAAATTGGGCTGCATTATATTCCTCAGTCAACTATTCTATCAGTCTTTATAATTTGTCAAAACTCATCACCGCTCCAAACAGGCATTGAAAGGCCAATAACTTTATACCAGTCTTGGACTGCATATGTAATATCACCCCCAATAAAATATATTCTACCTGATTCTCTAAGTGACCCCACTATGTCATTTGAAATTGTAACAAACAAACAAATTTTCTTTGCTATTACCAAGTTAGAAACCTCAGCAAATTCAACAATGACCCTTTAATAATTGCCCTGCGTCATGTCAAATGGCAGTGATTAAAACAGCTACCCCTAGATGAAGTTACTGCCATCTTCAATCAGATCTTCTTAAACTTCCTTAATGAGCGTGCACCACTTAGGAAAATATGTATAAAATATAGATCAGTACCACACAGTACTAAACAAATCATTAGACTTAGGGACAAAGCTTGGAAAACCTGACAGAATAACAATATTCTTCCAAACTACCAGGCCTACTGCTCACTACTTGGCCAAGTAAAAGGCTTTGTAAAAATGTCAAAAGGAAATACTATGTAAACATGCTGAACAGTTCCTAGAGTAATCCAAGCAATTTCTTGTCCGCCATCAATAACCTCCTTCACCCAGACAGAACAACCCAACCTAGTCCTATGCCAAATGATAACCACAGCTGTATAGTAAATGATAACCCAACTCTATAGTAAATGATAACCACAGCTCTATAGTAAATGATAACCCAACTCTATAGTAAATGATAACCACAGCTCTATACTAAATAATAATTATAGCTCTATAGTAAACTCCTTTAACTGCCACTATGTCAACACAGCAACTGCCTAAGCAAACAGGTTCCCCACTGTCATATGATCAAACTGAAAATCTACCTCAAACTAACACCTTTATATTGAAAAACATCCTTACCACATCCATGAAAAAACTCCTACTTGAATGGAAGTCAAGTACTCTAACATCCGATAACATGCCAGCAGAATATATAAAAAAAAACAGCTGTGGCCATAGCATTTCCAGTCTGCAGCCTCATAAATAGATCCATTACAGAGTCTTATATTCTTGCAATATGGAAATAATCATACATTGTACCACTACATAATGATGAAAACTCCACTGACCTAGGTAACTTACCGGCCCATAGCAGTACTTCATCTTCTGTCAGTACTCACAGAGCATTGTGTGTACACTCAAATCCTCCAATATCTACTTATTAATAACCTCCTGTCACCTGCTTAACATGGTTTCTACCTCTCTCATAGCCCTATGACTCCTCTACTACCCTTTCTAAACAATGACAACCTACATCATAACCCAGACAAATCAGATTCCGACATTTTTTAGACCTCTCCAAGGCATTTGATACTGTTCCACACATAAAACTGACTCAGATTCCAGCATAATTTATCATATACAATACTATCATGGTTCAAGAGGCAGCTAAGTAATTGGACCAAAGCAGTAGGGTGACAAAATACTTTTTCCTCCTTCCTCTCACTCCCTGTAAGTGTTCCCCAAGGGTCTATTCTTGGTTGCTGCTATTCAACATATTCATAAATAAGCTTTATATTTTCTCATCTCTAGCCACAATGATTCAATGCACAGATGAAGTTACAATCATTTCTACAGCCCCTTTCTTGGGATAGCTACAGACCATTAATTGGGAATCCTCCTTGGCAGTAGAACAGTGGATAGAAAACACTCACCTTGCACTTAATGCAAATAAATTAATAAACAAACTGTTTCTCTTCACCTCTAAAACCTTGTCTTAAAACTCAAATAGTTTTACTACTTCTGCTGCTCAAATCATTAAACTTAACTGCATCTCCAACAAGCTACTAGGTGTAACAATTGATGATGAGCTCAAGTCTGACATTCATGTACCAAGCCAACCTGGGTTTGTTCCCAACTGGCAAAGAGGGATAAGGCTCTGACACCTTTTTAGCCAACTTGGGTTCGATTAGTGGCTCAGGTGACTGAAACTGTGGTAGGGGAGGGATAGGCATGCCCACTCTGGAGATAGACAGTTACATGGACATTTCCTCCAGTGATTCCTAGTGGAGATAGGTAACGTCACACTAGAGGAAATTGTCCAAGGAGGGGAAAAGGTGTTACACATGGCTAAACTGTCACAGATGTGAATAAAGTCGGGAGCAAAAAAATGCTCAAAAACTTTGCTATTCATGCAAGTACTGTCACAAAGACAACTTACTAAAAACTTTGAGCTTTACATAGAACAATGCTATTTCTCACTGCTCTAGGTCATAAATGCTTGGTAAGGTATATATTGAAAGGAACATTGCACTCTATGATTGATCTGATGAGGCCTGCGTACAGGGAACAATGATTCTCTGTGCCTGGATGCCATACCCTTGCTTATAAGCTGTGCAATATAAAAAGATTTCCTCACAACATAGACACATGATGGTCAAAGGCCAAGGCACTGTCCACACATGTTCCAAATCCCTAAGCAACACTAAGGAGTGTAGCATCTATGTGGTAATTCCCAGGGATGGCCACCTTACTAAAGGATACTATTATGCAATTTTTTTGCATTCAATTTTAGACCATGGTTATTGCACCAATTATTACTTAGTGACAAGCTTCCTTGGAAGATATTTGTATCCTTGGGGGACTCTATAATTACATCAAGTTTGCCATCATCTGCAAAGCTGGACAACCAGAGGCTTTTAACTTTAGCTTTGACTTCTGATAAATAAATGCCAAAAAGGAGCCTTCCCAGCAGCAAGCACTGGGGGACTCCACTGGCGACTGAGGTGGAGGTAGCATCTCCATCCTGACCTCCTGTGTTCTATCTTTGAGCAAGTTTGCTATCCAGTGAGTGGCATAGGGGCTTACTCCTAGTTTCATGAGTTTGTCGACAATGCCCAAATGGGGAATAGTGTTGAATGCCTTGCCCAGGTCAGAACAGGCAGTGTGTACCATATTGTAATCATTCATGGCTTTGGTGACTTTCTTGAAAGAGCCCACCAAGTTGAGCAGGCATGATCTGCCTTTGACAAATCCAGACTGTGCTGGATCCATTATCTGCAGATTTCCAATGTCTTTATTTGTAAGCGATTTGTCTTTGCCATGTTAACAGTATTTTACTATTTAGAACTGTTTTTTCAAATATATCTAGTAAACAAAGGGGTACTTGTACTGCTGTAGGCATTTATCTGTTAACAACTAGAGATATAGTGCTAACTAAAAGAACTGTGAGTTTCCATTGGCTGTGTTGGCTTTGTCTTGCTGTAATTTGTATTGCACTGCATGGTCCAGTTTATTTAAGCTAAGCTGAACTGCCAAACGCCACATAACACAAATCAGCACACTAACTCATGTTATACAGTAGCCAGTGGACACCTGTTCTTACCGCTCTGCCTCAGGACTCCTGAAATCTATTCCCTTTAAATAGCTCTTCCGTGTACAGCAGCCTGAAAAATAAATTGTGGAACCCATGCCTCTATTGCAATTCTTAATTATGGCACCTGTGCTGATATTTTGTGTTACTTCTGAAGCATAGTGTTTACTTAATTTTGTGGCAGCCATGCCACATTCTTTTTTTTTAAACACCTTTACAAAATTATCACTTAAGACATGGGCAAACATATATTAACAAAAGAAGGCAAACCATTTTAACATTGTTTTCATTTAAATACAATATGCATCACCTGTATTTTCTTTGATATTATTATCAGCCCAACATTACAAAACATTGCTGAGTATCTGCCTCCTCTTAAACCTCACTCCTCCTCTTCCTTGTTCCCACAGTTTCCATTTACTGCTATGTAATTTGCTCTTTCCCTTTTGTAAAGATCCCTCTTCCAGTTCTTTTATCTCTTTTATAATATTCAATACCTCATATACAGTTTACACTTTGATTTCCATTTTCTAGTAATTGCTTTTTGGACAGCCAACAGAATTAAACTTAATAAGGCCTTACTATTTCTAGGCAATTCAGTTCCTGTATGCCAGCTCAAAAGAATCATCTCCTTACTTACATCTAATTGCTCACCCAATATTTCTGATAGAGTGCTCTGTAGGGAATTTTTTAAATCTGCCAACTCATTACACTCCCAAAACATACGTTCCTTGTTACCTCTTTCATCTCCATCACACCTCCAACATTTGCTATCTACCTCAGGAAAAATTCTTTGAAGTCTGCTTGGGGTAAAAAAATACCTATGCAAACACTTCCAAGCAAAGATCCTAAACCTTCTGGACTTGGTTGTATACGTGGGAGCCATACATAAGTTTGCCAATTTCATTTCTTGTAAATTACTTTTTCAGTCTCTCTTTCCAAACTTTTCTAACCTCCTCTGATTGATTTTTATAATTATCATTCAATATTTTAAATGCCCTGCAAATTATTCCTTTTAAACAACTGCTTCTGTTCTAGGCTAACTAAAAAGCTCCAGCAGGGCAGGTCTTTCACTTAAAATAACCCATATCCCTTTCTCTTTGTCTGTACTTTGATATCAGGCCCTGGTAGGGAAGGCAGTCTCTAGCCTGCAGTCTAAATGTCTTCTTAACCTCTTCCCACTCTATTACATTTCCTGCTTTAGTTATTTTCTCCCAATATATTCATTCCTTTGCAAGGTTTCTCCAGTAAATTTCAGCACCTTTATACCTATTTTCTATACTCCTACTTGCAGTCATCCCTATTGGTAAAATTTCCTTTCCCCAGTCTCAATTCTTAGAATACTTTCTGCTACTTTATCAATATAATATTCTGTATGGTTATTATTCTCCTTAAGGACCTGCATCCAAAATCCATCTCTCTCTCTATTTTTGAACTTCCCCCTTGCTTCATCATCATCCCTTTCCACTTTGAATTATAACCTGCTGCTTGTGTTATGTATATGAGCCTTAACTCTGTAGCTCTAAAATATACATTCAAATCAGGTAAACCTAAAGCACCTTGTCCTACTGGAAGGATCAGCTTATCCCACTTAGCTCTTGCCCTCCTCCCCTCCTAGATAAATTCCTTCAGTTCTTTATTAATTATTATCCACCAAGTTGATAAAAGTATGCCTGACCCATTTACAAGAATAAAGGGACTAAAAACATTTTTACTGCTTGTATCTTACTATTCATATCCATAAATAAGATTTTCCAGGTTCTCAGTTTTTATATTACCTTTTGTTTAGTTTCTTCCCGCATATCCTTAGCTGCCATAACAGAAGGCTTTTTATGCCACACTCTTAAATATTTCATCTTATCACATTCCCATAAATATGGGTATTGCTAAGCCAATTAATGTGTGGGTGCATAATTTATGGCTGTAGCCTTTGTTTTATCTTCATTAATTTTATATCCCAAAAAGACTTCAAACTGTCACAAAATGTTCAACAACACTGAGATGTCCTTTTTTCTGAATTTATCAAATACAAAATAATATCATCTGCAAATAAAGCCAACTTTTCTTGATTACCATACCAATTATATCCTTGTATTTCTGAGTCCCTTATTTTCTTTGCAAACAGCTCTAAATATAAAGCAAATAACAAAGGTGAAAGAGGACACCCCAGCCTTTTTATTCTGTTCAAACACAGCTTATCTGAGATGAACCCTCCATCTTTAATTCTTGCCTCCGGTCTTTCATATAGCCTTCTAATTAACATAATTATTGTTTCAGGAAATTAAATGCTACAATGCCCTATTCATAAAATCCCTACTTACTCTGTCAAATGCTTTCTCTGCATCAAAAGTCACCAACAACAGAGGTAGCAGAGATATGTATTGCATTCTGCTTCCCTCTGGATTAACATTGTTCTATTAATGTTGTCAAATGTTTGCCTAACTTCCACAAAATCACACTGATCCATATATATCAATTTTTGTATCACCTTTGCCACTCTTTTAGCTAATATAGACATCACCACTTCATAATCATGGTTTAAAATTTAAATGGGTCTGTATGAAGATGGGTCAGAAAAGTCTTTGCCATCTTTAGGTAACGCAGCCACCACAGCTTTATTCCAAGATGTTGGTGATTCCCTTCCTTTTAAAATACTATTAAACAAAATCTTCCAGAACTTTATCATTTTTTTTGCTCCTAATATCAAAACATCCACAGGAATACTGTCTGTTCCTAAAGACCTTCCTGTATATTGATTATACAACACTGTTTTTATCTCATCACCTCTTGTCTTAACTGTTAATTGTTGAGCCCCGTCTACCTCCAACTTTAACATAATTATGTCTTCCCTAAATGTTTCCATTTATACTCTTTCTTGATTTCACATTTCTCTGCTTTATTCAAATGGTCATACAATTTCAGGACTATCTCTAAAGCCTGTACAGGATCTCTGGTTATTATTATTATTATTTTTTTTTTTGTTATAGGTTCCCTAGGTTTGGTAACAACCGTTAAGTTGTTGTGTTAAAGTTTTTGTGCTCTGGAGTTGTTATCAAAAAATAGTTACTTAAATGAAATCTTTTTAAATTCATATGTATTATCCGGATACTCTCTTATTTTCTGCTTAGCACTCTGCATTTGCTCCTCCTCTTGTTTTGTAAAAAATCTCTTTATTCTGCAGTACTTTAATATTTTCAGTTCCTCTAAGTAATGTCTATTACATCTTAACCATATATCTTTCTCTTTAATTTAACCCTATTTTTAAACTCCATTTTCATTTTATCCCACTCAATAACTATAACTTCTGAAGACATTTCTATCTTCCTTAATAACTCTTAAATAATTTCCAGTACCCATTCCTTAAATTTGTCTGTTTTTAACAGGTAGGTGAGAAAGTACTAGTGTTTTAACTTTTACTTCTTACTTTGCACATTTTATCTTAGATTTTATTGGTGCATAATCAGAAATAGTTATTGGATGTGTGAAGCTTTCAATTAAATGCACATGTTCCTGTGAAATATAATTCCAATCAAGAGTAGCCCAGTTACTGTTCCTTGGAGAATAATATGTAAATTCTGTTCGAGTTCCTACTACTGACTTTACATCTTCCATGCCAAATGTTTTCATAAATTTCTTCAGAAATCTACTGTCTTTTATTATATTGTCCTTTTTAGGTCCCCTGATACATCCTCACTACTGCAAATCAAATTCCACTCCCCACCTATAAATAATATTCCCTACTGAAAACTGATTTTTTTCTCCCAAAATTTTCTTCACCTCCACAATAGCAGTTTTCAGTGGAATATAAATACATGCCATTGTAGTCCTCCTCCCTTGCCAATAGCCCCTTACTACCACAAATCTTCCAGTTTTGTCTTTTTTTCTCATCTATCATTATTGGAGCCCCTCTAACCATGTCACATTCTTGAGTCATATTTTGCCTTATTTGACTGTCAATCGCTATATTGAATTATCATGCTGCATTAGCTTAACTTGTAGCAACCTTGCATGTATTCTTGAATCATTTTACCTCTTTCTGTAAACACTGTGCCATAGCAGCTAGTATTCTGCCTTATCCTACCTTATACTCAGTGCAAAGCAGCTGGTATTCCACCATGTTAATGACACCCATGCCTTTATTCCTGAGTTATGGCTAACCTATTTATCAACTAACTGGCAGAATTTGTGCTTACAATTAAACTATGAACCCCGAAAAACAGCACAAATACTCAAACCAGAACTGACAAAAGCAAAAACGGAGCCAGGAGAAAAAAATTGTAAACTTTTTAATAACAAATAAAAATGATTATGCACTTTCATTCATTGTTATGCAGACTTCTTCAGAATCAAAAAGCTAATACAAATGCACATTTTAACTATCCCTCCATAGATATCACAATGATCATCACCATCCAATAAACTCAAGCTACTAGAAAAACCTTACAGGACATTTAAAGAACCTGGAATACCAACTTTGCTTTTACAATGTATCCAAACAAAAACATAATATTGTTTACAACCACACATTCAGTCAAATTATACAATATAAGATTTTAATCTTAAAATACTGCAAATGGAAATATGATCTTTGAGGCTGGGCGCATAGATAGCATTTAATCTGAGTTGCCATTGCAGCTCACGTTCTTCAATTAAATCTTTCCACATCCCGCCCCTAGGATTTTTCTCTTTAAAATCCAACCCAAAAAATAAAAAATAATGATCAGTGTACTGAATCACATGCTTAGATAAGGAGTTCTTGACATTTTGTTTACTAATATCCAAGCCATGTTTGTAGATGTTTTGTTTTAACTTTCTTTGGGTTTTACCCACATAAAACCCATCACATTTCTGGCACTTTGCAAGTTAGATGACACCTTGGATGTTACAATTGCAACAATCCCATCTTATTAACCACTAGAGATGTACCCTCTAAAATGTGTTTACATTCACTGCAGAAGCCACATTTAACTGTGCCAAACCTTTTGTGACTAGTGGTAACCCCTATAACATGATATTGTTCCAAAGACATTTTGATTGATCTACCCTTACAATAAACCACTACAGGTTTGTCACCCACTTTGCTAACTAAATTGTCAAAAACAGAAAAAATGAACCAATTTGTATATATCTCATTAATTATTCTAGCATCAGGGGAATATTCCACAATAAAAACTATAGAATGGTTTGTCTCCTTTTTTTAGAACACACAAAAAGTTCCTTCACATTATTGTAAGATGTTTTGATCAACAGTACAATAATACCCTCATTTCTCTTTTGGTAATACTGGCCTGGACATCTAAAACCAATTGTGTGGGGTAGCCCTGGGCCCTAAACATATCTTCCAATGTATGACACTCTAAGATGTGTTGGTCATCCTCTGAGACCATTCTGGCCAGTGGAATATATTGTCCTTTTTCTATGCCTCTTTTCTGTGTTCATGATGGTTACTTGTATAATGCAGGAGGCTGTTGGAATAGCTGTGCTTCCTATAAATAATGCTAACTAATCTGCTGTTACTCATATCTTTAGAGATGCTGACATCTAAATAATTAAGGTTTAAACTATGATAGCAAAATATGAACCTTAGAAAAGACGTAGTTGCATTTAGCTATTCTATAAATGGCTCAATTTCATTGCTACCCCCTATCCCAGACGGTAAAATGTCATCCAGGTATCTCACATGCAACTTCCAAGGGACCAGGTTAAAGTTGGTAAACAGGTACTTTTTTTCCCATTGAATAAGAACAATATTTGCAAAAATGGGGGTACAAGAAGCCCCCCACAGCTACTCACTGCTTTTGTTGAAGATATTGCCCTTCCAAATAAACAAAGTTGTATTTGAGCACATGCTCCATAAAAAGATCCAATGTGTTGATCTCACTGTTGTCAAGGGTACTGGAGTCTACTAAGAAATCATGAAAGCTCTCTAAACCAGTGGAGTGGGGAATGGTGTTAAATAATTTAGTTACATCAATAGTTAACAAAGTATTGTCGGTGTATCCCACATTTTTCAACTTAAGTAAAAAGTCCCAAGAGTCATGGCAAAGATGAGAAAAAGGATCCAACCAAGTTTACGTTTCAAGTCTATGTTTTTTGCCAAAGCATGGGTTTTAGATTTCTTGTTCTAAGTATTTTAAGATTAAAATCTTTATATTGTATAATTTGACTGTATGTGTGGTTATGAACAATATTATGTTTTGTTTGGATACATTGTAAAAGCAAAGTTGGTATTCCAGGTTCTTTAAATGTCTTGTTAGGTTTTTTATAGTAGCATGAGTTTATTGGATGGTAATGATCATGTGATATCTATGGAGGGGTAGTTAAATTGTGTGTATTTTAATTAGCTTTTTGATTCTGAAGAAGACTGCATAGCAACAGACTAAGGCACGTAATCATTTTTTATTTATATTAAAAAAGTTTAAAATGTTATTCTCTCGACTCCGTGTTTGCTCTTGTCAGTTCTGGATTGAGTATTTGTGCTTCTACTGTTTCATTGCTCCTCAGATCTTGTAGTATTTCTGTCTGCACAACACCTGAAACTTCACTGAATATGCACAGCTCTACCCTTGCAGATAATATAGCAGTATACAGCATTTTAGGGGCTACTCCTTCTAATATGATGAGTATCCTGAAGATACAGCATTGTACAACTCTTGAGTAGTTTGTTCTCCATTCCATAGAGTGCTTCATAGCAAGTAATAGCTGATAGTTCCTCTAAACTAAGAAATACCTTAGGGGTACTTCTCTCCAGCCTTGAATACTTTGTACTCCCTCCATCTTCTTGTTCTCAAACATCCAGTACTTCATTACTCCTTGGCCCATGCTTCTATCATTATGACATGGATGCCTTCCCCAACCCCCTCTGTGCTAGGTGCCTTGAGTAACAATTGCCTCAATCTTACTGATTCTCCATTGCTACTTCCTATCAACACAGCAGTCTGCAAGAGATGTAAATACTTACTTGACCTAGAAGCTAACCTCTTGCAACAAGTTCCTGATGGTATGTACCTCACTTCCACAGCACCACACTAATTACTGCACACTAGCACACCTTTAATCTATCCTAGGAATATTAAAAATAATCTAGTGAGGCCTCCTAGAGTCTATGCAAGAAAATCTCAGCCTCAAGCACATAACATCTACTCCTACACCACCTACATTATGTCTGCACAAAGCTCACAAACCAGTCAACAGGGAGTAGTGGTGGCTGGTGACTTCAAAGTAATGGGTGGCTGTAAGAAGCAAATTAATGTGTGCTCCTAAATGGAATGGGCAGGACTATATAATGGCAGGTCAGATACAGTATACCTGTGATTAAATAGTAGCTGGAGTCAGTTACTTTCATCCACAGTCTGTCTCAGTACCTATTCAGTCCCATCATTTTATTGTGATAAACAGGGCCTAACCTTAGGTGAAGCAAAGTCCTAAACAAATCACTTTGTCATAACCTCCTTCCATATATACTGTTCCCTCCCATACAGACACACCCCTGGTGTCTTCCCATCCTGGCCTCCCCATAACATCCACACAAATGACTTTTTTCTTGCTTTTAAACACTTTGTCTAACACCTCAGCTTTTTCCTGCAACATTTCAACACACCCTAACTGGTTAAGACTGCACTCTAATAACTGTGTAGGAAGTAAGTGAATTAAGCTATGAGTTTAGGGGCTGCTAGCCCCTCAGAAGCTATGAGGTTCTAGATACTCTGAGGTATATTTTAGAGCTTTTTTTCCAACCTTTTGATGTAATCATGCCCTATACAAAAATCATGAATAAGGGAAGAAATTAAGTCTTACTTTTTTCTTTCAAGTAAGAAATTAGTTGTTCCCGAAGCTCAATGCTCAAAGCTGATTAAATGGTAGTTCAAATAAAATAAGAAGAAACATGCTTACCAAGGATGCCTCGATCATAACTGAGATTTCCTTACAACCACTCCCCCAAAAAAAGATAGTCACCTTCTGTGAACCCCTCTGGTATTAGATATGGATGAAAGTGAAAAAAGCATATGGTTACAGGTGCCATTTCAAGTTGCTGCTATCATACATATAGACAACATACCTCCTCACTTCTGCCTCCAAATGACAGCCAGTGTTTTAAACAAGAAATACTTGTTTGCTCAAGCTGTTCAAAGCTGCAGAGAGACTGGCCTTCTGCCTTTTGCTCTGCTGTGATATTGGAAAAAGATAAGTGTTTATTTTCAATTGTCTTCTGCACTTCTGATTTACTACATATCTCTGTAATCTGTACAACTGTTTTTGCAAAGGGTGCAACTGTTTTTAGTCTCTGTTTTGTTGTCTGGTAGAGCTGAATATATGTTAATGTTTGTGACCCTTTCAACTTGTAGTGAAATATTTTATCTAGAAAGGCCTAGCTGTTTTTCTTTGTGGCAGGAAGTAAATCAGTATGGTTTAATCTAGCTAAAAGCATTCCTGCAAAACTGTTATTTTTGATTGGGTAATTGGGCTAGTTTATGTTTCTCTGCCTTTAATAGCCAGTGTTTTAAACCAGAAATATTTGTTTGCTCAAGCTGTTCAAAGCTACAGAGAGACTGGCCTTCTGCCTTTTGCTCTGCTGTGATATTGGAAAAAGATGTGTTTATTTTCAATTGTCTTCTGCACTTCTGCTTTAATATATATCTCTGTAATCTGTACAACTGTTTTTGTTTCCTCCTACCTGCGCAGTTGTTGTGGTGGTCTTAAATCTTGGTGGCTTCGAGTTGCCCACCTCTGGTATAAAGTTGATACTAGACACTCCCCCCAGTCACATCACATCAGCTCATGTTACTGTTTATAGTGAGAATATAGTAAAGGTCGACCCATTTAGCTTCTGAACCTTGAATTATTTCATTATCTTCTGTCTCTTCACTTTCTATTAACAAAAAAAACTGTACCTCTTTCTACTTCATTTTACTGTTTGCCATATTTATTGCTGCTTGTTGGTAGCCTTACTAAATTGATGACAGTATTCTCCTGAATCGCTGCTTTATTAGTCCTGTCTGTTCCTGTTGTGATTTGTGAGCTATTCTTTCAAAACAATCTCCTGATTAACTATATTTCATCGCTATCTACTGCAATTCATCACTGTTTAACTGCATTTTACTGTATTTCATTGCTGTTTAACCATATTTTTTCATACTGCAAGTGCTATTCTTTTGGCTTTAACTGATTAATCTGTGCTTCATTGTGAGTTTTTTCTTACAGTTCTTAACCTTAAAATTGAGTAGCATAGTCTACATACAGGTCTGCAGCATCCAGAGCTGCACAGTTTTAAACCCTTTTTGAGGTATTCCAGCTACAAGTTTCTGCAAAAATCAAACAAAAAAAGTTCTAAGCTTGTTTTCTGCCTTTCCTGTTACTAGAGTAGTCCAGATACAGATTTGCTGTACCCAGGACTGTTTTGTAAGTTTCTGAGTTCTCCAGACCTTTCTGTGTTAGAAGGAAGCCTTCCAGCTTATCAGTGGAAGTGGTAAGCACTAGGTAGCCTATCTACCACAAGAGGACTGGTTTCTGGTTCTGTAATTGTAGTTTATTGTGTTTTTGGCAGTTTTTTATCCCTTTCAACTTTCTGGTTTAAAAGCATATGTCTGCATGAGTTTGCACTTGTTTAAGCTCCACAGATCCTGTTTTGGTGTCCTGCAGACTACAAAAGCAACAGAAAGGAGAAAGAGATTTTAAGTGCCTCCATTTTGATTTTTTTCTGATTCTACTGCTTTCTGCACTTGATTTAAGTCATTTTGTTTTATTTAACTGCATTTATTTTAACTATATTTGCTTTAATATTGCTACTCACTCAAGTGTGCTAGCTTGCACTGTATTTAAAGTATTTTTACTACTGTTTTTTACCTGTTTTTTGCAAAAACGTTTTGAACTTGTTTGCTGCCTTTGCTGTTACTAGAGTAGTCCAGATACAGCTTTGCTGCATCCAGGACTGTTTTGTAAGTTTCTGAGCTCCTCAGACATTTCTGTGTTAGAAGGAAGCCTTCCAGCTTATCAGTGTGAGTGGTAAGCACTAGGTAGCCTATCTACCACAAGAGGAGTGGTTTATGGCTCTGAAATTGTAGTTTATTGGCCGTTTGGGCAGTTTTTCTATCCCTTTCAACTTTCTAGTTTAAAAGCCCGTGTTTGTGTGGGTTTGCGCTTGTTTAAGCTCTGCGGATCCAGTTTTGGCATCCTGTAGACTACAAGAGCAACAGAAAGGAGAAAGAGACTTTAAGTGCTTCCATTTTGATTTTTTCAGATTATACTGCTTTCTGCACTTAATTTAAGTCATTTTTGCATTTAACTGCATTTATTTTAACTGCATTTGCTTTAATATTGCTACACACACTCAAGTGTGCTAGCTTGCACTGCATTTAAAGTATATTACCAGTGCCAGAAAGTCTGTTCTTCAATTTTTTCCTTAGATCTTGCTAGATCTCTTCTCTCTTGCACTTTAATTAGCTTATTTACCTAGCACTTCATCAGGCTTTTTGTAGCAATTATTGTAGCACACATAAGTGCTATCAGCACTAGATGTTCTATAAGGAAACAGCTCCAGTATTTAGGAATGATGACCATCCCTCCTGGCATGTCTAAAGGTCAATTTCCTGTGCTTTCTCCTATTAACCTAGTGAACGTGGGCATTCTGAGGCAGTGTAGCAACTGCCTTATGTACACAGATAACCCTCTCCTCTTACCTATCAACCTCAGACTTGTGAGAGATGCACTTATATCTCTAAACTGGAAGCCATGCACTCTCCAGCCAAGACTGGAATAGCTGGTCAAGAGGAGAAGGTCAACACCTGCACCACACCACATGGAACACATAACCCCCCAGAACACCCACCATCACAGCCATCACATAAAAACATAAACCACAAACCCACCTTCACTGAGGATCTCATTAGAAATCTACCCAAACAGCAGAGACTTCCAAGGCAGAAATGCACTCGACCACCACAACACAGCACAAACCACAAGACACATAGCTCACCTACACAGTGTGCCCCTCAACCTAAGCCCCTAAGGCAAAACAGCTTGTGGTTGTGAATGAACTGAGATGCACCTCCCTGGACTACATGAAAAGAAACATGGTGGAGCTTGCGGATTATGTGGCCCAGGCAGGTATAACCCTAGCCCTGAGCAGCATCCTACCATCACCCAGAATTATACCGCAGTACAAACAGATAATGATTGACTTCAACAATTGGCTAAGTTTCCGGTGTCATTCTAAGGGGATCCAGTATCTGTCTACTTAGGATGACATGACTGAGAGACCTCGATGCTTTGCCAGAGACGGCTTGCATCTGTCACCCCTGGGTTTCTGGGTACTGGCTAAGGCTCTTGCCACCCCTATAGTGCCTTTTTTAGGTGGTGTCCCAAAGACCAAATTACCACCATAACAGCTATAAATAAATACAATCTGAGGGTCATGCTCAAAATGGAGAACATTGACATTTGTGCTGTAATGAAGACCTGATTTAAAGCAGCAGAAAGCACCCCTGTGCTATGAGGCTATAACTTATTCCACAACTTTTTGCCTCAGAACATGGACCGAAGCTCCAAACGCAGTGGTGTCTCCATATTCATAAAGGATATGCACATCTCCAGACTAGTAGCCCATCATAATGCACCTGAGATACTCCAGGTACAACTAACATTGGGTAAGATGGCGATTCAGGTCGTAGGCTGCTATAGGTCCCCAACCATGTCCCAAGACTCTCACTCCACATTCCTAAGCACCTTGGAAACTATTAAGATCCAACCCAATATTTTCATTTTAGATGACTTCAACTACCCCTCCATCAACTGGGAAAATTACTCATGCACCAATGCACTGATCCAATGCTTCCTGAAATTCATCAATTCCAATGCCCTGGACCAGTTCATTCTTACCCCCACTAGTGGAAGCAACATCCTTGACCTGGTTATTAGTAACAGGGGCAGCCATTGCTCTACACCAATAGTCAATTCCTCCCTGGTTAGATCCGAACACAAACTAATCACCATGGAAATCCACATCTCACCCACAAACCCCCACAAAGGTATCCACCATGAAAAACTTCTCCAAAGCTGACTTTGTACTCCTAAAAACAGAGGTGGCTAACTTCACTACACCCATGCCAATGGAAAATAGATGCATGACTGCCGAATCATACACCAATCCACTGTACGAACACGTACATAAATGCATGGAACTAGCCATATCCAACAGAACCAAGACACTGTCCTCCAAAAAAAGGAAGCCAATCTGGTGGTCCCCTGCCATTAATAAACTCTACAACAGAAGGAAGAAACTGTTGCAGATAAAGGTGAAGTCCCAAGACTGGAAAAGTTCCCTTATTAGCCTCAACAAAAAGTTGAGCTCCCTCATCAAAACCTCCAAAGCTAGCTATGAAGGCAGAATTGTGGCAGACACTAAAAACAACCACAAAGCCTTCTATAGTTATATCAAGAATCTCCACGGCAATACCCATATTTGCTCTGCGTTACTGCACAATGGTACCTCCTATACTGAGCCAACAGATATTGCCAGCATACTGGCCAACAGATTCAGTGCCACATTTACCCCTCCCCCACCCAAAGGACCAATCTCAATACCAGAAGAATGCCAAGCACCCAGCATTACTGCAACATAGGTTAAATCTGCATTGTCCAAGGCCAGGAATACACCTTCCATGGGACCCGACAATATCCTTGGCTGTTTTCTATATGAATTACAAAGTGAACTGGCACAATATCTGTGTGCCCTGTTCACTCACAGCCTCATCTCAGGTTTTGTCCCTACCAAATGGCGCACTGCTAGTCAACCCTCTCCATAAAGGAGGAGTGACTACAGACCCTAGAAATTATCACCCCATTAGCCTGAAGAGTCTGATATGTAAGACTATGGAGCACATCATCATGGACCTAATTAACAAGGATATAGGGAATCTCGAAACTCTAGATCCTACGCAGTTTGGTTTTGTGAAAGGTGGATCATGCCTGCTTAACCTGGTTGACTTCTTTGAGTCAATCACCAGAAC